>NC_045561.1:19784968-20084968 GCF_009819795.1 Aythya fuligula | reverse complement strand
CTGGCCTACTCAGAGGTGGTAGCTCCCAAACCAGTCCTATCCATTGGGCACTGGCCAATAGCCATGGTCTGCTTCTGGAAGAGCAGAAGCCCAGCTGAGACGTTAGAAGTCCTTAAACTTTTACTTAAGTGGATCAAGAACAGACTTATGTTTCTTGCAATATAATTCCACAAGCACTTACAGCTGGCCTTGCCAGAAAAAGAAGTGGTTTGGGGCTTAAGTCGTTGAAGGCAATATCTGCCATTCTGATCAGAATGCATAGTTGTCATACAGTTTGAATTAAGCTTTCAGAGTTCCAAATACTTCTCAAAGACTTAAAAAAAATAAAAAAATAGTTATGATCAACATCTAGCATATAGATGTTACAGCATATAAAAGTAGGCTCCTGGAAAAATAAGTGAATATACTAACAGGTCTTGTATATTCTAATGCTTCTGCTGAGAAATTGCAGCCTCAAGGTGCAGACTTAAGGCCTCTTTGTGTTGTACTGTAAATGGGTAAGTCCTCCCCTAGAAAGGTACTTTCCCTAAAAGGACAGACAGTTTAGAAGACCCCATGCTCTGAGACTAATGCAATTCTGTGTAAAGAATGACAGGAACATTATTAAGATCAGAAGAAGAACCATGTTAAATCGATCACTGGTCTAACCATAATCAAGAGGCAGGACATTACAGTCATCAGCCTGTCCTGATCTTTAATGGAACAGATGTAAAGTCGTGAAACAGCAAATGCATTCTGAAAGATAAAGATGGTTTTCCAATTTGGGATTTACTTTACGGCACTTCAATTACTGTGCTCCCCCTGCAGCAGTAATTGCTAGCAAGAGTACTTAGTTCTCACCAGAGTCACTTTAAGTCAAGCTGCTCTGGACGTTCTGTATGCTCTTGATGTTATACTAAGTTCTGCTTTTAGGTCTTGATAGATAGGCAAAGAAAGAAAGAGTTTTGTTTTGTCTTAAAATTTGCTTGGTACACATGGAAATCCTTCAGGCTTTACCACTGAAGGTAGCTGCAAACAGTGCAACTCATACAAACAAGTACTTTGCCATCTATATTCTTCTACACTGTCTGATACTTTATAACAAGTTAGGTCTTTTGGGGGATCCAGTATTTCACTGCAGAATATTGGCTTTAAAGAGTAAAGTGGTTTTTAAATATATCACATATTTTTGTATGAATACTATCCAACTACTTGTGAATGATGAGTGAGTTCACAGATTACCCTTACTCATGCTCATAGCATCCCAAATTTGACAACTGTAACTGATGTATTACTTTATATAGAATAGTTCTGCAACTGAAACTAAAGTTGTTCTTTCATTTTGCACAAAATACTTCAAAGACCACTGCAAAATTGACACACTTCAATACCCAAAGTCTATTTTTTACATTTAAAAGGGGCCCATCAAAATCTCTAAACAAGATATTCTGATATGTTTCATGGTTTTACTCACAGCTTTGCTGAAAAAGTTCAAGATTTTCACCCTAATGAACAAATATCAGATTACTGATCAGGCCTTTAGTTGCTCAGATGGAATGCTCTCTTGTAAATTCTCAGCTGAAAAGCTCTGAATTTCAAGAAGCTGATGGATTATAGCCTATTCTTAAAAGGAAACAATTCATTTTTGGCAAGCTGTGCCAAAAAACAAATCCCCAAACATCCAGCATGCTGCCCTCCAATGGATTTCGACGTCTGGCTCAGCCTGCTCTTTATAACCTGAAGTATGTGAAATACAAGTATAGTCTGCTGTAACTGATGCTCATTTAGTGAACTACTGTGTGTACAGCCATGAGAGTATGAGCTAAAGTTCAGCAAAAGAATGGGAATGCTCTATATGCAGGCAGGACTTGACCTCTCAACTTTTAGCAATGTTAGAGCCGTGTTAGTCATGCTAACATTGTTGTAATTGGTTTCTAAAATGACACATTAAACAGTGAAGAAAAACCAGAAGTATCCTGGATATGATTTTTTTTTTTCTGTTTGAGTATTAATGTTATATGCACACTAGCAGCAACAATACATTTGAATAATAGGGTTTACAGTACAGGTGCATGAAATATTAAGAGCTCTCAAAATATCTTATTTCCTAAAATCTGACATGTGAAAAGTTGCCACCTTCATGGTCAGAAAACCCTGCAGTGCAAAATGGCCCCTCCACAAAGGGGACACTAGCGGGGGGATCCTGTCAGCGTGCTGCTCTGTAGGTGGAGATGTGGGTAGGACAAGCATCTGTTTCTTCTCCTGGCATAAAAAAAAAAAAAATCTTTCACTTGGCAGAAAAAGACTAAACGTATCTCAGGTACTAGAAACACAAGCTGTACAGTCTGCTTTACAGAGCTCAACTTGAAGCAGTGCGGATCAGAGCCACCAGCTCTCTCAGCGACGGGGGGATTCTCTGTCAATCTAAATAAATAAGTAAGTAAATAAATAAATAAATAAGCAGACAGCGGACAAGCCCAGGCCGGGGAGGTGTATGGGACCACCGCAGGCTCCAGCCCCTGGCTTTGCGGGCGCCCCTTTGCCCTCAAAAAGAGCCGGGGGGCCGGAGGGGGGAGGCTGCGAAGCCACCTATTTTTGGCGGAGCGCCGCCATCTCGCAGCCGGGCCCTCCGGGTACCTGTTCCTGCGGAAACACTCCTCCCGCAGCGCCGGCAGCCGGGCCCGCAGCCGGGCCAGGGCGGCCATGCTGCCCCCGCTGCCTCCGCCTGCCCGACGCCGCCGCCGCCATGGCAACGGGCCGTACCACCCCGCGCCGCCCGCGGGTAGACCAGGCCGCCCGCGGGTAGACCAGGCCGCCCTCGGCCCGGCCCGGCGCCGTGCGGGGAGCGGGGCCGGCAGCGGCAGCCCCGCGGGGAGGGACCGAGGGGACGGCGGGGGGCGGTAAGCGAGGAGGGGGCGCGGTGCTGCCGGCGAGGAGCCGGGGAATGGGAGAGATGGTGGCGGCCGCCTTCCTGCCGGGGCCCGAGCCGCTTCCGGGCCCTCCCGGCGGGGGCCTGCGGAGCAGCGCGGCCGCCTCCTGCCCCCGGCCCGGTGTGTGCGGAGCGGCGCAGCCTCCCCGGGGAGCGGCCGGGGGAGGGAGGCGCCGGGTTCATGTTGCGGGGCGCCGATCACAGCCCGACCCCAGCTCAGGCGGCGAGGACGAGCTGGTGAGGGCGGGCCGGGGGGCGCCGGCCCCGCGGAGGGCCCCGGGGCAACGCCTGGGAGCCGGGGAGGGGGCGAGGTGCGGGGAGGCGGGGGGGTCCCCGCTCCTTGCTGCTGGCCTGGGGAAGGGGGGCTGCAGGGCTGAGGGGGGCTGCAGGAGAAAGGGGCTTGGGAGGGGGGCTTTATTTTCGGGGAGGGGGTGTGCAGGGCCCCTTGCACGCCTGCCAGGCTCCCCAGCAGCAGGGGGAGGAAGGATTGTCCCCGCGCTGCTGGAAGAGGATGGCGGGCACGCAAACGAAAGCTGGTGGCACGGGGGAGTTTTATTTCTTGCGTTGTGGCAGACCTGTCAAAGGCCCGGGCGCTTTGGTGGAGGTTGTGGAAACGGCCGGTGAGGTGTGGCTGCCGTCCTGAGGCTGCTCGGTCGCGAACCGAGCATCAACAAGTGTGGCTGCAGCCGATGAGCAAGGAAAGCTCAGCCAGTGCTGCTGCGGTGTAATTCACACGTCAGCTGTTGTGTGTAAGCCCAGATATTAGCATAGTGACTCTAAAGGGTGTATCGCTTTCTTCATGGGACTGTGGAAACTGGGTAACAGAAGAGAGCAATGTGGGTTTTATTAATACGCCATGGAGGCGTAAAGGCTGTAGGTGAAGAGACTCGATGGAACGGAGCTGAAAAACCAATTGTTGTTTCCTTCAAAACTTGCTGTTTTTAATTTCCTATGTGAAGTTTTCAGTATCTTGTGGTATGTTAGGTACCACTTGGTGTGTGTACCTTTGTTTCACTTTAACTAATGGGAGTGGAGAGGAGTTTGGTACTTCTTTTATTTTGTTTTTCTTGAATATTGATGATAGTTTGAGGCCTGGGTTGAGGCTTTGCCACTTTTTCTAGAGGGAGCGTTATGTATACAGTCACCTGCGGGTAGGGTTGCCAGGTCTTCAACAGGTTTTATTTTATAGATCACTTTGCTTCTTACATGGCAACAGGAAAAAAGAGGAAGAGGCTTAGTTCTTAATTTTCTTACAGAATGAACTTCTTCCTCCTACATTTCAGCTGATACCACCACTTTGTGTGTGTGTGTGTGTGTGTGTGTGTTGGGGGGGGTAGTATTTCTATGGCTTTTTAGGTTTTGATAAATGAGAAACAGTCCTAATTAGAAAGCATTTTGCATAGGTAGTATACAGTTCTAGAAATAATACACCAGCATTAGTAGGCATATGGATGTGCCCGTAAATGTAACTTCTGTTGGTTGTAGTCTGTAAATCTTCTGAGAATGAGGTATGCTCTTCTGGCAGAATTATTTTTATTTCAGTACCAAGACTGTCTATAGTAGTAACTCTGTCTAAGACGTTCATAGCTTGTATCTTCATTCTGGGAAAGTTTTCATTATAGACTTAACATGTCTTTTTTCTTTAAATTTAATTATTTTGTGTCTATATATATTCATTTGGTTCCAGAGACTTTAAAAACAGTGTTCAGCAACACAAGGTACAGGAGCTTGGCATATTCTTCTGTAACTGTTATTAGACAGTTATATATAAATACACTGCCTAGAGTTATTCAGCACAATTATTGAAGCCCTATTTATTATCTATAGGATTGTTAATTTAGTAATTCTGAAATACTGCTAGAAGTCAGATTTACTTCTTCCAGGTTTGTCTGGCCCTAATTTTCAGGAGGACCAGCAACATAATCAGCTGATTAAATTCCATTTTTCCTCAAATACTATTAACTTTTCCTCGTGTAGATCAAGTGCAGGGGAATTCCTAAACATGTCTAAAGGAGTTTCTCAAATGCACAGTCAGTACCAAGAATTGATGTGCAGTGTGTAACAGGAGGTATAAAATGTTGCTTGTAGTTGTGTATAAATAAATGTGTAGGAGCTGTGCACCAAAAAGAGTTCATAGAAAATCCCAGCAAGTGTAGTAAGTGCACATATTTCACTGTAGAAGTATGACTTCCATAAATTTTCATTTTTTCAATCCCCCTTCTGTACTTTTAGTAGTTTGTGAAACTGATTTGTATATATACACATAACTTCCTACCAAAAAAAAAAAAAGTTGCTATACCTCAAAGATGAGATATAGCCTGGGATTTGGGGTTTGTTTTTCCTTTTTCAGACATAGGCATGCTTCATAGACAGTCTCCTAACTTGTCTCAAGAGTCCTTGGTTCTTGTACTTGTTCAGAATATCTTACATGAAAGTCAAAGTAATTTTCTGATGCTTAGTTCTTGTAAGTTTTTGTTTTGACTCAGGTTTTTAAAATGTTAAAGTGAAGGTTACTTTTGTATCAAGTTTCTTTGATCTGTTTCTGAAACTTACTCTGAATGTGGTGGCTCTTAGCCTTCACAGGAAGCACTGGGCCAGATCCTGAGAAGCGGAGGAGAACAGGGATTATCTGGTGCTCTCAGCTAGCTCTTCTGCCCCCCGTGACGGTTGGTGCAGGGCTGGAATGTGGTTTGCTAATTGTGTAACTCTGAAAACCTGATTGTGTTGGGGAGGACACCTAAAGACACAGATGGATGCAGACATGGAACTGCTTTGTGGCCTCCTGTCAGCAATGGCCGTTTGATGGCTGTCGAGTTTAAATAATGAAGGCTCAGCTTGTGTTTCTTATACATGCCATAATCTTCTATGTAACGTGGGTTTATAAGTTATTTCCTCACCTACTGTAGTTTCTTGCTAGCTATTTAATAATTTTTACTTAGTTGTCTTGCTTTAATTTGTTTCCCCCTTTATGCATATCCCAAGAGCAGGGATAGCTCTTGGGTTTGGAATCTGTAAATTCTACTGGCCAGACAGTGAGATTTATCATCTGCTGCACCCTCCCAAAATCTCGCATCTGTTGATTCCAAAGTTTGGTCACGTTCAGCGATAAAACAGCAGAGGTCTCAAAACTATTGTTTTGAGAAAATCACTTCTGATGCGAAGAAATGGGATTCAAATTAACACCTGCCTGGGAGTAAAGGTACAGTGCGAGTACAACCAGTTTACAAGATGTTGGAGAAACAAGATTATATAAAGTCAGGATTTATAATCCTGATACTTGAGGAACTACTTGATTTTCTTTTAGCTTGTGATCAAGGTTGTTTGTGATGGCAGCAAAAATCGTGGTTCTGAGGAAATTGCTTTTCTTTGGATTTGTTATTGAGGGTTACTTTTCCAAATTGGTGAAATGGATGTAATATAACTTTTGCTTTAAAAGAACTCTTTATCTATTTAACAGAAAAATCTACAGAACCAGAAGGTAAATGTAAATGCAGCTGTCAGATGGTTTAGTAGAAGATACTACCTCTTCTTAAGAGTCCTGCAACTCTATTAGCTGTCCCATCAGTGTATTAAATATTTGTTACATGTTCAGTGAGTGGTCAGAGCTCTACATTGTTGTGTTTTAGGTGGGAAGTGAATAACAAAAAAAATATGATAGTCGACTTGCATTGAAAAATTAAGTGCCTGTTACTTCCCTCAGTAGTTTCTGCACTGAATGTTAATGCTTAACACAAACTGTATTAGCCCTTTTTGGAAGAGGTGAAAGCAGTTACGTTGTTTCCTGCAACCAGTACTATTATGGTCTGCTTTGGTAAAGATAGAGAGGAAATGGGTCAGCCTTTAGTGAACTACATTAAAATTGCTTCAGATAAATGTAAAGGTCAGTGTGGGCAAACTATATTTTCTTATAGTAAAATAGAATCTTCTCCTAGTGAAGACATTACAGTTTATTGCTAGCTGTGGGCTGTTGCTGTAACAGCATTTTTATAGCCTTGTGTGAGTCATGCTAAACTACGGCTCAACTTATATTTTATGTACCACAATAGGCTGTTCCACACTCCTTATTACAATCTGTGAAATTTCTCATCTTAGTGAATGCAGTTGATACTGGTTATGTCTTTAATACTTTTTGTCTGACTTCCATTATCACAATTATTTTTCAACCAATTTCAAACACAAGTATTTTCGTTACAGTAGGCAATGATGATTGAAATATGTGCCACAGGTTTGGAATACAACCTTGACAGCTGGTTGTGATCAGGGCAGAAAGCTGCAAAACTGGACTTGTCTGACAAATAGTGCAGTAGTAGACACATGCTCCTGAATTTTGGAAACAGGTTTCAGTTTAACTCTTCTATCTGGTTGATGATGCTTCAACTACAGCATGAGAAATGAGAGATCCAATAAAACGAAACAAAAGAGATTTCTTGGGCTTTCAGGAGAAGTAAAGTTTTAATGTGAACCACTGACATGTTGAAGGTACAGTGTGGTTAAAAAGCTGAAGAATGGTGTGTTTTTTTCCCAAGCTACTACAAAGGATCTTCTAGTGTCCCAAATTGATCAATTCTCATAATCATCCATTCTAAAGTAATCGTGATATTGTCTGATCTATCCAAAATGTAATGCAGTTAAAGTACAACTGTATTATGCACAAGACCATGGCTGCAATTTGTAGGGTAAACAAGATCACTGCCCTATACAGATCTTGGTTTATATGTTGCAGCTTTGAGATCAGCGAAGAGCTGTGATATTCAATAGAAATGATAAATTGCAGAAACGCTTAAGATTCAAAGTTGTAATTTAATGGAAACTAAATACTTTACTGCTTGGGGCCTTTTAAGAATCATGCTGTCCCTTTACTTCCAAAACACTTAATGGTGTTCACTCCTCTTGAGTTTCGTCTTTTGATCTGACACCATCTGTATTGATAGTATTTACTGAAGAATTCAAGGCAAGGTTAGATCAGATATATAAATCCAAAGTGGATATATTCTGTTTGATCTTGAAGTATTCCATAGAAGTAAAGCAACTTTACCAGCATACTTGCGCCATTATCTGAAGTAAATTGATATGCCCACTGTAGGAGCTACATTGATTTTAGTGATAGCTATCCATATGGATTAGGGATGCTGAATTGAATGAATTAATCATAAACTGTGGTGTAAGACATTAGTATCCCCATTTTACTTTGTGCTGCGGGGGAAGCAGCAGAATGGGCTGCAAGAATGTACACGTTCCAGTTAATGTTTTGGTATGGTAGCAGGAGAAATCTGTTCTTTCTGGGAGATGAAGGTACCTTTAAGCCTACTAGTTAGTTCTGCTCTGGATGTGAAAGCCTGCAGCAGAAGGGCTGGGCTAGTAGCTGTGGGAACAATGGCTCACACTAAATCTACTGGAGCTCATCTGAATCTTATGCTCCTTTATATTAACTCAGAAGGATTAGAAAGCCCCCTAAACCAGAAGAGCATCTTTTCTGATACCTGCACATGAAAGGATATCTGTCTTCACTGGGTGTTTATCAGTAAGGCTAAAGTGGCTAGTGCCCCCCCGGCAGTGGTTGTAGCTGCTGAGAAATGTGGGCCAGTTCATCTATGTAAGTAAATAGAAAAGCCTGTACAAATATACATGGACTTGCCTTTACCAGTGATTTAAGTTCCTACTTCAAAAGCCAAGACAAAACAAACAACAACAAAAAAAGCCCACTACCCTGTGATAATAAAAATTTAGGAAGTAAAACCAAGATTAGCTCTAAATCATTGTAATGGCACATGTCTATAAAATTGAATCCAAGATTAATTGGCTTTCTCTTCTCTCTCTGGATTTTCAGATAATTATTGCTTCATTTGAAACACTTTTCCTGTTCTGTTCTTTCTCTTGTTTCTGAGAAGTATTTTTATGTGATTATGGAGGTTATGATGCTTGGGAACCAAATAGCTTACGGAAACTTGTAGTATTCTTCCAGAGCTGTTTTCACTCATTACAAGATAATATAAAGATTCTGCTGTACCAGAGCAGAAGAAAGCAGATGAGCCAGAGAAAATGTTACGTTAAGAGGGAGTAATGGGACTAGAGATTTGAGCAGGTTAGAAAAAGATATGAGAAACAAATGCAAGTGACACTCTAGTTTCAGGAATTCAAAATGAGCTTGAGTTTGTAGCACTCTGTGCTTCTGGTAATCTTGCAATTGGAATGTGTGAGTATCTGTGAAAAATATTTAAAAGGATAATATGTCTTTACGTAAGAGTTTTCATGACCAGCTTGGGTTTATTCTTAAAGTGCTCATCAGTTCCTTCATTAATATTTAACACTTCTTTGCATTCTTTGCGTTTGTAATCATCACCAGGTAGGCATCTTTAACGCTGGAGCTCGTGGTGAATGAGAGGATTCACCACGAATGAGGATTAGAGTTCATCGGTCTATTGATGTTCTCTTTTAGTAGTTATGTTCATATAAAGTATGAGTGAACTTACTGAAGCACACTGAGTTAAGCATGCTAAATGCTAGTGAAATTTGAGAAGAGAGGAGTGAAACATGTAAAAGGTTAAGGCATCCATCAGACAGTGTGTGTGGTTAGGGATCTTTTTACTTATACAGGCGTGTGATTCTGTTGATGGTGGTGCCTAGATGTGGTAGGAAACTTTGCATTTGATACTTCAGAATTACTCATAGCAAAGTATTCTCTCAACTTAATATCACTTCCCTGAATCAATATTTTAAAAAATGAAATAGGTATTAGCCATTTGGAAAGATGGATTTACTATTTTAAAAGTCATCTATTATCCAAGAATTGCTATCTTCGTTTTGGCATCTAGGTAGCATCAAGAGATAATTATCCTTTAAAGATTTTATCCCAATGACAACTCTTAAACAGAACTCGCTAATACACTACCAAGGAGTAATATTACATATTCAATTTCCCATTCATAATTTTAAAACATGCTCCCTGCCTACAGTTAGTGAGTGTTCTTGCAATGTGGAATCCCTGAAAATCATAAAAATGTGATGAGAAAAATTAAATACAAACAATAATAGCAAGGTCAACAATAAATAGGGGAAAAAAGATGCTCTTGTTTCCAAGACAGAAAATTGGGATGGTAACCTTTTAAAAGGTGTACTAGTGTGTTGCAAGTAGAGTAGGACAAGCTGGCAAGGTTTTGGATCTCATCAGAAATAAGGTGATGTTCTAAGATGGCCATTAAGACTCCATTGCCTAAAGTGACTAAAATTATTTTGGCAGATGAAGTTGTATTTGACACTTTTCAGATTCATTTGTTGGTTTCTTTGTTTTCTTTTTCTCTTGGAAAATACAGGCATTTCAGTAGGACTATGGAGGAGCTGGTTCATGATCTAGTCTCAGCACTGGAAGAAAGTTCAGAACAAGCCAGAGGAGGTTTTGCTGATACTGGAGATCATTCTCGAAGTGTGTCTTGTCTTCTAAAAAGACAGGCAAGAAAAAGGAGGGGACGAAAAAGACGCTCATTTACCACCCATCATCCTTGGGAGACTGGTCACTGTTTAAGTGAAGGTTCGGATTCCAGTTTAGAAGAATCAAGCAAAGATTACAGGGAGAATCATGCTAATAAGAAAGACCACAGTGACTCGGATGACCAGTTACTGGTTGCTAAACGTAGGCCTTCCTCAAACCTAAATAACATTAGAGGCAAAAGACCTCTATGGCATGAATCAGATTTGGCTGTGGACAGTTTAGGAAATAGAACTTTGCGTAGGAGAAGAAAGGTGAAAAGGATGGCAATAGATCTGCCATCAGAAGTTTCTAATGCACTGACAATAACTCAACAGCAGGATAACAGAGATCAAGAAATGGACAATGACAACAAATCATACCAACATCAAGAGTTTTCCAAGAGCAAAGTGAAAAAAAGGAAAGTAGCTGCAGTTCGACAAGGACCAGAAGTCTTGGATGAAGGGGTAGTAATAGAAAACGAAGAAGTGAACCAAGCAAATAAGGACAAAATGGACTATGAGGAGCAAAAAGGCTCAGATGAGAACATGAGCGACAGGTTATTCTTTCTCTTCCTTTTTTACAGAAACTTTACCTGTTTGTTTGCTTATGTTACTATTGCTAATGTTGGAAATATTTTTTTCTTTAATTTCAAAGTTAAATCAGTAGTATCTGTTTTAAAAAGTTGCTCATAGAGTTGTTGAGGTTTTTTGCTCATAAATCTAACATTTTTAATGTACCAAGCTGAGTTGATCAGGCTAAAGGAATTCAGCATAAAATAGTCATGTAGTAGAGGAATAACGAAGTAATAATACATTCTAATTGTTCAAGGTGAAGAATGACAGAATGCACTGATGATTAATACGTTCTTTTTCTGGGTATTTCAACTGGTGACAGTTCTCAGACATTCTTACAGACAATAATTTAGATTTTCTAATTTCTAGACATTGGTGCTTTGATTGTTATCTCGTTTCATCAGAAAGGTTGTCAGTGTTTAGATTTGCCATTTAGACAGTATGTTCCTTTGTGTCATGGGCACGAAAAGTCTGCAGGTTGCTAAGGATATACATCATTTATGAAATGCAAAAACCAATTTACAGTTCAGAAACACCTGAGCTTGCCATTAGAAAAATGGGGGAATGATGACCCTTTGGCAGTACACCTCATCCATCCATTCCAGACAGCAGGCATACTACAATGGTAATTGTTTCGAAAGTACTATTTTGACAACACAGTAAGGTGTAAGTCATTTTTCCACCATACACCAGGGACTTTACCTGCAGGGCCTGGTAAGCCTGATTATGTTTATCCCATGTGTCTGGTTCTGAATGCAGAACTGTCAACAAGAAAGACTCCTATTAAAACTCGCAACTTCAGTCACTTGCTTGACAGTACTACTGTCTCTGGTTTTATTTGTTGTAGGTATTTTATCTATAAACTGTTGAGCAGACAAATTGGTTGCTTTAATGACAGCAGTATTGATAAGCGACTAACTCAAATTATTGTCAGAAAAGTTCTTCCAAATCTTTTTTAATTACATGCTGGTTTTGTCCCTCACCTGCAGACAACAGTTGAAAGAGCAATGTGAATCTTGACTCTTAAATTCCTAATGTCTTAACTAGTAGAACAGAAGCAGTATTTCAGGGCAGCAAGTTTGATTTCAGACTTCTCACTTCAGTGTTAAAGTTATGGGTTTGACTTGTCAGGGAGCCTTTAGAAAATGTCCTTTCCTTCTTTGATACTGAGAATTGGCCTCCCCCCATATTTGGTATTTCAAGACAGATAATTAGAGTCATAGAAAGGCTCGGGTTGGAAGGAACCTTAAAGATCATCTAGTTCTAACTCCCCTGCCATGGGCAGGTCTGAAAAGAAAGTTTCCTTGGAGCTAGGAACTGTTGCATAATTTACTTTATGTCCATATTCTGGTCACATTTTTATTTTTAAAAGACTTTTCTTTTATGTTTTTAGTTCAGTGCTCAGGCTTCAAGCTCGTAAAATGTTGGCATCTATATGATTCCAAAGATTATTTCCTTTGCGCTTGGTTTTGAGCACTGGAATTAAGATTTGTGATCAGAGCCTGCCCCTTTCTCATTCTCCCTTATCCTTAATGCTGAACTCCTTGGCCAAGTTCAGACAAATTTGGCAATGTGTGGAGTTCTGGATGAT
Organism: Aythya fuligula; assembly: GCF_009819795.1. Lineage (NCBI taxonomy): Eukaryota > Metazoa > Chordata > Aves > Anseriformes > Anatidae > Aythya > Aythya fuligula. The sequence goes on along the minus strand of NC_045561.1, from coordinate 20,072,432 downwards.
GATTTAAAGCCTACAAACTTTGGCATTTGTTTGCTTTTTAAGTGGCTAAATAGTGAAGAAATCTCAATTGCTGCTTTTGAAAATGAGAGCAGTTGAACTCAGTCCTTTCATGCACGAGATGCCTCCCCTCCAGCATCCTGCCAGTTCCTGTGTGTATGGAGGCTGCCCAGTTTCTGGGGACAGGACTGAATGGGAAGCAAGGTCACAAGTTAAGGGACACTTTGCTGGTAATTATGACTATTAATCAAAATATTTATTTGCTTCCACAATTGTGCAAATAAAGTTGTAAAAACTTTTTGAGTAGCAAAGGTGTTCCTTCCAAGTTTTTGCTTGCTGTTTTATAATTAAAGGGATCTGTAGCATTTTTCTTTTTCCCTAGAAGTCTTTCTGGGGGAATTCTCTTTACAAAGCAGAGGAATTAGCAAAGTACAGTGTTAAAATTTATTAAAATTATAAATAACTTCCATCATAACAACTTTCATTTACTTAGATACTAATATGTTAATTCCAGAGGTTTATAATTTATTCAGTGAAATGATTGCAATGTGGCAGTTACCTCAGGTGTGGCTCCTGCCTTATTTGACTGTAGCTGAAGGGGAATGAATACTGGCTGCTGTGGGATATGTCAGTGTTACAGTTTGTTTATTTATTTATTTATTTTTGACAAAGGAAAATAAGAATAATTTTGAAAGCTTCAAGTGGTTGTTTTCATAAACTGGTTAGTCCTTCCATGACAATTATGGCACAACTCAAATGTTTTATTTAATTAAAAAAAAAAAAAAAGTCTGTTCTCAGATAGGAAGTCTTGGCAAGAAAAGTGGCTGAAATACTACGGTTGAAGGTCTTCCAGGCTTTTAAGTACAAAGAACAATTTTTAATAAATGGGTGGGAAGTACCTATGAAAAAGGGAGGGAGGGTGTTATTTTTTGGAGAAATGTGTAATGTAAACTTGTGCACAATAAAATGTAAGGAAAGTAAAGCCATGTGTGTTGTAATTAAAGTGAGGATGGGATGCTTGCTAGAGAGCAGTTTCTAGGCCTTGCAGCATCAGGAGGTTCAAGTTGTGGTCTCCCTCATGAAAGATGGTTCCATCCCCAGTGCTTGCAATTCTTTGTTATGCTTAGGGCAATTGCACAAGTTAAGTACTTAATTCTCTGTTCTTACTATATTATGTGTAAAAGACGTACTTTATTATAAGTACAAAAAGTACTTATAAGTACTGCTTATACAGTAAGAATACATATCAGCAAAAGATACAGCAAAAAATTAAGAAAACTTCATTTTCAAGCTTAAAAAAAAAAAAAAGAGAAAGGAAAAAACAAAACAAAAACACTACACAGCTTATTGGCTCTTGATATCATATCATTTCAGATCATGTTGGAATGCCTCCCAAAGGAAGATACGAAACCAAATAATGTAGTTCTAATTAAACACAAATTAGACTAATTTTATCTAATTAATCTTAGCAGCTCAAAAATATAGAGGCTTATTTTTGAGATTAACATTTAAAAGGAAATAGTTTTAAGTGTACTAGTTATTTAGAAACAAAAATTAAAACTAGTCTAAATGTGTAAAAAGCTTAACTAAATTGAAATCAGTTGAATATAAGACTGTATGTATATAGGTGAGTGGAGAAACATAAACACACCTCAACTTCTTTTTACATACGTAGCTTGTATGAAATGTTGGAAGTAACTATAGTATTTGTAACTTGTATTTGAATGTGTATGGTGAAGTGAAGTGATTTTTTTCAAATTGTTCTACGTTTCATTGTATGTAAAATTTGATGAGATTCCTGTGAAGAGAGCAGTCCTGTTATGAAGTAAAGTAAGCAAATGGTTTACAAAAAATTCTTTCATGTGAAACTCACCAAATAGCGATCTATGTTATTAAAAGACAAGGGAATATTTTAATTGGAATATTGCTTGTAATGTGTATACAGCAAAGAACAAAAAACTGCCAACTATTGATATTTTTTAGAGAGAAGTATGTGCATGTTGTGTACAGGCATTCTGATTGGAAGCCCCTGACAGAAATCACAGAAAAGTAAACTACCTTGCACTTTTCGTTGGTGCTGTGACCAATGATCATACTTTCTCCAGGGTGACCTTTATTTTCACTTAATTGGCTACCATTGTTGAAAACTTTATTCTTTCTTCCCAAGTAGCACGTTATGAATCCTAAAGCGGTGTCTTTTCCAGAATATTTGCAAATGATGTTTGGAAAGGTAATATGATTTTTTTTCAGACTCCTATACTTCATGGGCTGAAGGGAGCCTTAGACTGCTTTTGATTGAGACTTCTCCTATTTTATTGAGCAGTGGTGTTCCAGGATCAAGCTGAATTGCACACCATAAGAAAGGAGCAGTGAGCATTTGATGGAAGCAGATAATAAAATGCATCAATTGTGTCAGCACCTCGTTGCAGTCACATCTGGCTTAGTGTCAGGGTACCATTAGATTCCTGTGGTTTTATGTGCCAAAAATAATATGCTTTGTAGTTAATGGAACTAGGATATTTGCAGTTTGATTAAAAAAAAAAAATCCTATTTTGTTTCCGATCTTTGTTGTGCTTAAGTTCCATCTGAGCACAGCCTTGTCTCCTTAAAATTTTACGACTGAGAGATCAATTGTTCTTTTGATCTGTTTCTTTCTTTCTCTTATTACAGTGAATCCAGCAGTCTGAGCAGCAGTGATGCTGGTTTGTTTACCAATGATGAGGGAAGACAAGGTATTGAAACAATCTTACCCTTCTCTACCCCTCCTCAAACCACATCAGTTGAAATTCTGTAAGCGTTACAAGTTATTTCATAGGTTAATTACTATTTCAGTTGTTATTACTATTTTAATGAGCTGAAATATAGCTTTCTTTCAGGGTTTTTGAAATGTTATGTGTGGGTGTCCTGAATCCATGACTTAATCAAAAACCTGTCTTGAGAAACAGTCTCTGTAATACAATAAACTTAAAAAAAAAATCTTTTGGAGATGTTCAAGGTATCTATACTAATAATTAATTCTTCAGTGGCTCTGGTTTTCTGACAAGACTGATCATAATACTGGCTTTCAAGCTATTTTCTTGACTCTTCCCTGTGTTTATTTTCCCAAATCGTTGCAGCAGGATTTTATGATTTGTTTTCACCCAGAGATGGCATTTGCTAAGCAGCCATTCATTTTTTAGCAGTCTAAAACTGAAATCAAAAGATGCACCCTGTTTAAGTCTCTTCCCTCTGAAAAACTTATATTTATTTCACTTTAAATTAAAGATTCCAAAATTTCCTTTAGTATGCATGATCTTCTCATATCTTTTTGTGATAAAATAAAGCTATTGAGGTATAAGACTTTTTTTTTTTTTTTTTAAGTTCAGCATTTATTGCAGTCTTAAATTAAGTGCAACTCATTTACCTACATTATGCTGGCATTATAGTACCCATCTCACAGAATAGGAACCTGCTGTCTTTGACAGTACACAACAATGAGGCAAAAATAGTCTGTCAGGTAATTAAGACTTGCTTTTCCATTGTCAATTCTAAGTTGATGGTAATGTAAACTATTTTCTTACGTAGTTTATCAAAGACTATTTCTCAAGCCTGTGCAAGAAAATGAAACTTGCTATTCCACAGCAGTGATCTAGGTTAAAGGAATGTTCTTTCTTAAACTCTTCTGTTTTTTCTCTTTTAACATTTAGGTAGTGAGATAATTATTTAGACCGTAGAACAGAGATGACTTCCTTGCTCATGTGTCCAAGGCAAACAAAAACTTGTGCTATGCAGACTATACCTCTCATTCTGTTTTTACTTGTTTTAACACATAGCTTTTCTAAATAATTTAAGCTGTCTTTGAATGTTTAGATCAATCTTCTAACTTCAGAGAACATTTTCAAAATAAGATACTTCCAGAAGATCTCCTTTTACTTCCCTATATGATCTTATCTTTTGACTTGCAGTTCGTAATGCATTTCTCCTCTACATTTATATGTAAGGTGACTTACCAAACTTCATAATTACATATCTTTGAAGTACCCTTTGAATATTTGTATCAATATTTTGTCCTTAGATAGTGAATTCTGTTATCTGAATCTTTGAATAATAATACCAAAAATGTCAGTTGCTTTCTGTTTTTCTTATGTTTTGTGGGAGGAGGAAAGGGAAGGGATCAGTGAACAATAGTTTTTTTTCTCAGTATGGGAAACTTTTTTCAGTTGGCTCGGTTGGAATTCTTCTTTATGTCTGTTTGATTTTTGAGTCTTGATTCAATTTCAATGTCAGGAAGAAAGTGTTAGACCTGAAATAGTATTCTTAATTATAAATAAAAAGAACAAGAATAATTAATCTTGAGGGTATTGTCAGAACAAAATTTTATTTTTTTTCCCTCTAGTTTGCACTGGTCATTCTATGGTTGTGATCAGAAGTCCATTAAATTCACAATGAATCTCATTCAGATATTTTTTAATCTGCATTTAGCTTTCTTTTTGTGAAGACTTTTCCATGAAAGTGTTATTACAGACCCTACTGTAAAAACAAAATTACTTATTTTCTAACAATATTTATTGCCATCCCAAAAGCAAACTGATAGTAATTTTTATCTTTTTATTCCCCTTATGAAATAAGATGATATTTTTATTTCTTTGAATTAATTTATAGCTGTGTTGAGATGCAAGCAAGACTGAAAACAGTGAAGAAAGGGGAAAATAAGTCTGATTAAAAACAAAAGAGAAATCTAGGTGAAAGAAACAAATCTGGAAGAGGACTAGATGAAAACATTAAGGGAAGAACTATCTGATTTTGTTGGCCATCGTTAAAAGCTGTACTCCAGTTCCTGTCTTCACAGTGTCCCTCTTCCAGGATGTATGTTCAGAACATCAGCGTCTTGACATCATTTGTAGTTCAAATTTTCTGCACTTCTGACTTCAGGTTTCTGCTAAGTCAAGTGGAGAAGCTGAGATTGATTAATGTTGCCTCGAGAAATGCTTAGTTTAAATGATGTGCCTGCCATCATTCAGAAATTTGGGTAGCAGAGGATAAGAGGATCCTGTTCTCCAGGGCAACGTTTGTTCATTTTGCCTCTCTGAGGTTAAGAACCTGCATATCTCATTTATTGCAGACAAATACTCTTTATAAAATCCTAATTAATTCCTAAATTAATCCTACGGGACAGACTTTCTAGAAAAGAAAGTGATCTAGGGCAGCAATTTCTGAGCAGTTGGCCAGAGTTAAATAATTCAGTATTCAGTTCTGAACTCAGGAGTGACTGACCTTGCAACTTCTAATACTTTCCAAAATTTTTTGTTTGTTTGCTTTCTACCATATGAAATGTACTCTGTTCACAGACTCTCAGAAGAATTTCAACTTTTAAAACTTTGATTTAAGAGCACCAAGTATAGACTTAGTTGGGCATAATAATGGGATATTCAAGATATATTTTGATTGATGTTCACCATTGTTATTTAAAAAAAAAAAAAAAAAAAGAATTATTCAGCAGAAAGTCACCGAAGAAAATAGTGGCTGAACTATTAACAAACCTGCAGTGAGATCTTATAAATTGTATGTTTTCACAGGTTTGTAAACTGGCCAACGCTGGAGTGACATTTAGTGTAGTTAGCAAAAAAACAAAATCCTGTGCAAATATAAAGCCCATGAGCCAAAGTATGGAGGTGGGAGAGCTTGCCAACAAAGCGATAAACTTTCAGCCACGGTTCTTTTTTTTTTTATCAGAAATTCTTGCCATTTCCCTTTTTTTCCTTACTCTTTATTTCTAATATCATCTTTATAAATGGCTTTTTTTTTTTTTTAAACAATATTAAAAACTAACAATAATGCTATGTCCAGTGTAGGAAATTTTTGTAAGCAGTTTTGGTAAAGAAAAGAAAGGCCTAACCTTTTATTGCAACATATCATACAACATTAATTATAGGCCTAGATAATAGGATTACCTGAAGTTTCAAGGCACTTCACAAGTTGAGCTTTCAACAAAGTGCAAACAAATCTAATGTTATTCCAATACTAATCGTTGATGCTGTTTTTGTTTTGGTTTTGTTTGTTTTTTTGGGGGGGAAGGGGGAAGGACTTCCAACCAGTGATTGGTTAATTTACAGTTGGAATCACTTGGCTCAGTGTCCCCAGAGAAGCCTACAGGAATAATTTCCTAAGTTTCCTATCAGAGATGCCTTACAATGTAACAGAAATGGATGGCAATTAGATAATTATGTAGATCCAACACCACAATGAAGAGTATAGAAAGAGTAATTGTGCAGAGGGGAAGCTTTAAAAATAAAAATAAAAATTAAGCCAGGAACTGAAGTGCCTTGAAATTTTTACAATTAAGTTGACACTTCTAAGTCTTAAATTGATTCTAATTGATTCATTTTTTTTTCTTTTTGTTGTAATTGAGCATAAATTGCTTCAGAGTAAATCCTTGAAGCATTAGTACTATCCACAAGCAAGTTTGTTTTATTTTAAATAATTGGATTGGAGGCATGGGCTCAGAGATCAGTTTCTGGAGATCTAGAAATGTTTTTGTCTTTACTATATGTGGAAAGAATATGATGATTTGATGCAGTCTTGGACTGAATAGAAGTAGTGTTCAACAGCCCTAAGAGGAAAGGACAGTGCTGTGAATCGTTGGAAACATTTTGAAGTCAGAAATGATTATTTGGATTTAAGTATTACAAATGAAGTAAAATAGAATTCAAGTATTTGGTTACCCCCCTCTTAAACAAGGAGGCCCCTGCATTATATTGTCTGAGATGTGGAACTGATTTAAATACACTGTCTTCCCTGACTCTTTTTGAAAATGGGATCTCTTTAGGATTGAGCAGCTGTTAAACAAAATGGCCATGGGTGTTCTCACCTGGATAAGAATAGCAGTAATAGGCTTATGCTCATCTTGAGGTGATAATCTGATTGAAAATAGACAAAGGATTCAGAGCAGTTTTAAATGGACAGATAAGCTTAAAAAACAGGTATACCCAGGTCGTGGGAAAATCCTACACGGTGCAGATCCAAAGTTTTGTATTCTGTCTTTGGCAGTAATTGGAGTGCTTAGGAAATAGCATAACAAGTAAGATGTCATATCTGCTTGTTGCTTGACATACTAATATTCTTGATGCACAAGGATGAAAAGTCCCATTTCTTGTCATGTCCCCTACCCTGAACTGTAGCCAAGGTACTATTTCCACTAGCCACTATTTGCCTTATCTTACAGTCCACCAAACCTGTCTTAAATTCTAGCTATTTCTTCCAAGATTTTTTTTTGTCTAACTCTTACAGACTTCTGTCCTTGAGCCAGTTGTGAAATCCCATTTCAAAATTCTCTCCTTAGTTTCCTAGATATGGATAACAAGACTTAACTTGTTAGTTAAGTTTTACTTAACTAAATAGTTCCTGTAGTATTTCTTATTAGTTAAGGTATCTAGAGCTCACTTTGTACAAAAAATATATTCAAACAAAGTGTGTTTACACAAACATTTGAAAAATCTAAACAAAGAAGTTCAAACTTAAATTGATCTGTGGTTTGGAATTAACTAAATGGTGTGATTTTTTTTTTCTCCCTGCCACTCAGCACACTTTGACATCGTCCAAAGAAACCATGCCTGACTAATGAAACAAGGATAGAATTAATGGTGAATGCCTTTGTGAAATGTCATAGCTATAATTGGGGAGTAGAATAAATACAGTCAATAATCTGAATTGTGCCTGAAATGCCAACATGCTTAACATGCTGTTTGGACCTATGAATCTCTTTCCACCCCTGTTTTTCCCTTCCTTCATCTAAAAGTTCCTGTTCTCTAGCTTCTGATAATTTTGCTGTTAGTATTATAATTAAAGATGAAAAGAACCTTTTTTTGGTAATTGAAATGTGGCAGGTAAAATGTAACTTAATTAATCTACGTTTCTTGAAGTGCTTGTCCTGACAAATACTTGCATGTATTGTTTCTTGTGCTTGGAAAAGTATTCTTTTCCATGCCACAACTTATTTGGAGGAAGTGTTCTGATTTTTTTTTTTTTTTTTTCTCGGGTTTTGGCTTGGGTTCTTGTTATTTGTGTTTTCTCATTTGGGGATGGAGTGGCAATTAAATTTTGCACAAATGCTTTTTGTTCTTGTTGTCTAAAACCTTGCATTTCTCTCTTGCTTAGTCTTGCATAATTAAAAATTGAAAAACAAATGGTTTATGTGCAGAAATAGTGAGTCATGATTTGGTACTTTGAAGAAGAGTTAAAATACAGAGCACACCCTTCGAAATCTAATTTTTGAGTGTAAGAAAGGACACTTGCCAAGTCTCATGAGGCTACTTTCTGATATTCTATTGATTACCTGTTTTGTTTAAAAGAACGTGTTTTAAAAACAAACATAGCAATTTATTTTAATTGCTGGTGGTTTTTTATATGAAACATATGAAATATGTTCAAGATCAGATTTTCAGTCTTGTCTTTCGCCTTTGCCATGTATTTAAATACTACATCTATAAATGTTAGTAAAGTGACCAACTTTGTAGTATAATGCAGTGTAATTCTCAATCACGTGATACTGTCAGTTTTCATTTAAAATGAACTTTTTCAAAACTTATTTCTAAATGAACTTAATCAGATTAACTTCATTTAGTCACATCTGTTCATGATTGTTTTCCCCTCTTACTAGCCATACAAATCATGAAATTAAGCTAATTATATACCATTATCAACTGCAAAGAACTAGTTTCACAGTTTTATACCTTTTAATTCCCTGCTGGAAAATAAGACTTGTTTTTTGTTAATATGTAAAGTGCAGTAACTTAAATGGATTTCCCTGCAGTTATTGCCAAAGAATTAACTAGTTCATTATTGTTTTTTCACTATTGTAGATTGGTTTTAAAACATTACATTTTATGTTTTCATTGATGGCAACACTTGTCATACTATTGAGAAACGTTTTCCAAATAGAACTGCTATATACAAGTAATTGTTGTACAGATATAAAGCAAAAGAAATAATTGTCTTGTCAGTGTTTATTGATGGTAACATCTGATTTTTATCTTCTCTACTCCTCCCTCTTTGGGGGAACTGGGGGGTACTGTCCTCACACAGGTGATGATGAGCAGAGTGATTGGTTTCATGAAAATGAATCTGGTGGAGCATGTGGAATTACGGGGGTCATTCCGTGGTGGGAACAAGAAGACTCTACAGAACTGGAGAGAGAATTGCCTGATCCAGTCTTTGAAAGTATCTTAACGGGTACTTTCCCCCTTATGTCCCATTCAGGAAGGAGAGGTAAGTAACAATCAATCATATGCAAACAGTGGAATCACTTGGGTACAGTAGAAAGGTGTCTGTGGGTTACACAGAATGTGCTGAATGTTGACAAGATCTTGGAATTACCAGTTTTTCTTGAATTTTCATTTTTGAGATATCATTAGGCAGAAATAGTCAGAAACTGTCAATGATTAGAAAAGTCAGAAGGTGTAATACTTGGCTTATTTTTATAGCATACTATTTTATTGTCTTGATGTTTGCATTGAAAAGAATTAAACATTATTTAAAGCGAATCTCTAGAGTTCTAAACATCACGGAAGCCAGGAAGAGACTTTATAAATTCATACATTCAGAGGCTTGAAAAACTAGTGTGGTCATCTGCTTTGCTTTAATGGTCAGGCTTTATTGGTTGTAGAGAAGAGGTAAGGGTTCATTTAGAGCACGGATTGGGGTTGTTACTTAGAAAATTATTCAGTATTTACTTGAAAGCATTTTAAACACCCATGGATCCAGTGTGTCCAATGGTAAGTTGTTTCAGCATTTGATTGCAGCTAGGTATCCACTCTTGTTTCAAGACTGAAGTTGTCAGTCCTCAGCTTGTTGCCACAGAATTTTTTTGTGCCTCTTGCACAAGGATCACCTTTCACATTCTTTTATGTAAGCAATGGTCAAATCAACTTTAAATTATTTCTCTGCACACTGAATGCATTAAATTCTTGTGAGACTTATTTTCTGGATGTTTGCGATTTTTTCTTTGATCTTGGTCTAAGGATTAAATGTGGTGAACATGCATTCTGGTACTAATACATTTGTAAGTGATGCAAAATGATTTTCCTACTGTAGTTTGGTATGTTCTGCTTAGGTAGCCAGTTGTGCATAGAACCAAGTTGGCATCTATAGAGAGACTTCATTTTCATGACAGCTTAGCTTTTCTCATGTATTTCCCATTCTGTGTTCTTTGTCTCTGCGGGATTTTTTTATGAAGATACTTTTGTTTAACTGAAGTTAGATTAATAGATAGATATGTAATGATAAAATTTCTTGGTTGTATGGTGTATAGGAAATATTCTTTAATCAATCCTTCCTTCTAATTTGTAGGTTTCCAGAGTAGATTTAGTCATCTTCATGGAATGCCAGCAAGAAACATTAAAAAGGCTTCAGGAAACCAAAATGCATTGGTAGGTCCTTTCATTATTATAAGCTTGTATGAGCTATTGTTGCTTTTTTGTTTATAAAGGAATATTCCTCATGCCTGTTTAATATTGTTATTCATAGGTAATAGAAAGGTAAGACTACAGTGTCACTGCTGCTATGGAATATTTCTGAGTACTTGAATGGTAGAAACAGTCTGTGATTGTTCCTCAGTACTTATTGTGCACTTCATGAAGGGAAAGGATCTTTGGTTTTCTTTTAATTAACAAAATTTTCAGTGTATACCATGGGGGTATCAAAATGTTTCTCCCATCTTGAAAAGAAAATCAAACCAAAGTTATTTCAAGTTTATCTAATACTGAAAGTATTCTAGGATGGGTATGTGTTATAATACTGACTTTTATTTTTCATTCTTTCCCTTTCCAAGGTCTGCTTTCAAAATGTGCCCTTATTTTCTTTTGTTTGACAAATATTGTTGGTTGACTAAGGGAGAGGGCATACACAAAAAACATAAAGCCAGTTAGTGATACACCTGTAACAGACATCACAAATTCCTTTGGACTGAGACTGTTCTAAGGCTATGAATACACAAGAGTTATTTTCTTTTATAAGTGTCTTCAGCTCTAGGAGTAATACTTATAAGTGAAGGAAAAAATCCAGCTGTCTTTGCTTTTATATATAATCCAAGTCATTCCATTTTCCCATAGCTTTTCTCTAAAGTAAGATTCTAATGAGTTCTTAAGATTTTTTTTTTTCTTTGGAGGAGGGCATGAGTAGAGAGTTGATAGCTTAATTTACAATGTTAACAGATACTCATTGTAGTACAGTCTGTTCCTTTCTTATCAGAATAGTATTGGGAAAACAAGGAAGACTCGTGGAAAACTCTTTTATGCTGGGATGTATTTATTACACAGTGATAAATACTGTGGCATCGATGTTCTCTATTTAATAATATTAAATGTTTCCATGTTTTCATTTGAACAAAATAAGGTGCTTCTGAGAAATGTAAGAACTATTGCATGTGCAGGGAATAAAAATGAACTGTTAGAAATTTCCCTCATTTTGAAGAGGGACAGTTTTTATAATTGAACCCTCTGTCCAGTAATTGCCATTTGGAGCTGAATAAGGTGCCTTAAAACCTTGGCCTGTGATCTTTGCTGTTAGTGGTCGTGAATTAGATGAATGCTATCTAGTTCTTGGTTTCCTATCTACCTATTTTTATTTTTGGTTCAGTGCTTGCTTGAGCATATCTGGGATTTGTAGCCCATTTTCTAGGCTTATTGCAATTTCACTCTGGTATTTTATAGGAGCTATTATAACTGATAGGTTAGCTTCATGGTATTGATGATACATGGCTTAACTACCCTAAAAAGGCCTTTTCCTCTAAATTGTAAAAAGGTGATTAAGTTTCAGTTGATGAAGATATACTGTGAATGTGTATATATAATAAAAAACCCCTAATATTTATTTTCTGCTGAACTTTCTAGATTGTCTTTAGGAGCCCATTTTGTCTTCCAGTCATGATCTCTCATATATAAAGACGGTATCATATTTCCCTTTGTAACAAATATGCAAGCTGATCTACTGAAGACTGATCATTCAGTTGCCTCCAGTTATTAAATATATCTTTTACATAGCGTTGTGAAACAAAGTTGACATGTGAACACACCTAAACCACTATGTTTAGGCAGGAGTGCGTATATAGAATGGATGTGCAGTTGGCTTTTCAGATACAGAGTTTTCTGACCTTCGTAATGACTGTGTTTGTGGGCACATCTGCTGCGTCTGTCTTTGCAACCATAGCTGTATAGGCCGGAGCTCATCTACTTATGTCAGTGATTGCTTCTTAAAGAAATTCTTTTTTAGATACTTCAGCAACAGAAAGTCATTTAATACCTGTGACATCTGATAACACAGAACAAGAAGTAATTACTGCTCTTAGATGGTAACAGTGAAGGCGAGCAAGAATGCTTTTAGAAAGATTAATATCCTGAGAAAAGAACACTGTAGACTCAACTCATTGAACAGAGTTGTGGTGTGACTTATTTCTTTCATTTTTAACAGTAAGGAGTCTGATGTCTGTATCACTGCTTATACACAGACTTTTAAGGGAGACACAACAGAAAATGGAATTTCCTGCCAAGATGATTTCCTAAAGCACATATATCACATATATAATATACTCTATTCAGTCTAAGAAAGTGTTATTTGTATCCAGGAAATGTGAGAATATACATAGCCCTTTGCAAACAGTCCGTGTGTGTCTAAAACTTTTTTGGAATGATTTAGTTGAAGGTTCATGACTATAGCAGCTAGTGAAGCCTTGACGAGATTACTGGTTGAGGGAATGCAAAATGCATAGCTATGATAACACCTTGATCATTAGCCCCTAGGAAAAATTGCTCAGGTGTCTTAGTTTAAGAGAAACATCAGCCTAAGGGTATGATTTTTTACTTGCTACATACTAAGGAAACTACCAGCTTTAAGTCATTTTCTCACCCCAAATTGTAGAAGCAATGGGAACTGAAAGCAAGGGGAAAAATGCTGCTCGTTGCTCACCAGTCAGTGAACTTTAACTTGGAGTAGCCATATCTGATATGCAGTTTGCCCAGATGCTCTTTCTGCAATTCGTTGACTAGTTATATAACTTAAACTCTTGGACCTTTCTATCATCAGTTTATTGCCTTTGAGTCAAAACACTTTTTTTTTTTTTTTAAATAATTGTACAACACTGGTCAAATGAGAGAAGTAAAAACCAAGCATGCAAATGCAATGCAAATACTGTGGAAATCCTTGCATAATCTAAAGTGTAGGTGGAATGAGTTGTCATAAAGAAGGTAGGAAAAAGCAGAGCAAGAAAATGAAAATAAAAACACTTGTGATGATTATCCTTTGCATTGTTCAATCTACTTACTGAAGAAAGGTGTCTTTTTTATGGAATCCATAAATTAAATTACTTTGTAGAGCATGTATTTTAGCATACAATTATAATGGCTGGCATTTCATGTCTGTTGCTTTGCTTTCTGATAGCATCATTTGTAACAGTACATTCTTGGAAAAGAAATAGAAAAACTTGTGGCTGTGGTTTTGATCATGCTTGTGCCTGCCTGTGTCATTTTTCTAGTAGCAATTTGGTAATTCTACTCAGAAACATGATACCAGTACTTTCAAATCATACCAGTATTTAGCAAACTTTTATTTTAACGTTGATTGTGTGAAATTCAGTTGTTTGGTTGAATTCTGTGGTTGCATATGACCTAGTTCTAAATACAGTTCCTTGCACAGGATAGGGAGAGATGTACACTTCTGTCTAAGGTCTCTTACATGTTTTCTTTTCCGGCCTTGATTCTCTGTCTGGGCTAATATCTGGGAAGTGATTTCACTGGGTTAAAGTGCAAAAAGCATGACCAGTAACAATGATGCTTTCCTCTTAGCTCTGCCTATTTTTCCATCCATTACTTTTGTCTGTGTCATGGGTTTTGATTTTCATGGTATTAAAGAAAACCTATTTTAAATCTTGTATTTGTAGGATTTTATTTTATTTTATTCTTAGCACAGTTGTACTATAGTACTAAGCTTGACTATATGTAGTAAATGTATATGTAATTATTCAAAAAGTGTGCAAGGAATGAAATCTACGTTCTAGATACCTGTTATCTAAAGATCAAAGATCTAGTGTCCAGGGTATGTCTGTCAAATGCTGCGACTTTTTTCAAAAGTTCCAACATAAGAGCTTTCCTTTTTATTTAAAAAAAAAAAAAAAAAAAAAGTGAAGAGAACTAGAGAGAGCTCACTTTTTTTTCTTAACTGCTCTCAAAATAAGAAAATCAATTTCTAAGTTTTTTTTCTAACTGAAGAAAAAGCCAAATGTGTTTGGGCATTTTTTTCTTGTCAAAGGATTTTGGAAATTCAGTGAAGTGATACCAGAAGGGTAACCCTGTTACAGATCTAAAGGAATGTTTCCTTAAAGAGCAAGTTGAGCATTGTTTTCACAGGGTCAGTCAGAAACCTCTTCATGAATGCTCTGCTGCAACTCTTGGGAAAAACACCAAGTTTAAATTTTTTCAAGTTTAAATTTGATTTGGTTTTATGGGCAATTCTTTCACACTGAATGTGTGACATGTAGTCAGATAAAAAAAATAAATAAATCAGTTTCAGTTAAGTGAATAATATAATTTAGCTGTGAGACTTCATTTATTTTCTTCACATAACACCTTCTGTCATTTGGAGCAATAGTCTCTACTTCACTCACTCTTCTACAGAGTTTGATACTAGGTGATGATATGGATGATACTAGATACTATCTTATCTAGCAGGATATCAAAACAGTCTGGTGACAAAGATAAACTTATGTTGGATTCCAGTCTCTCTCAGTCAAGATCAGGACATTAGAAACTTTATGCTGCTAAAGCTGTGAAGGAATTAGCTTTTAAGTGAGTAGGAGCCTTTGCTTATTTTTTTTTTTATAATGGCTTTTTGTTACGTTGCTTGTCACCAAAAATATTTCTAACTCTTCATTGAAACATTTCTTGTTCCACTTTTCCTTTTAATTTTTTTTTAAATATTATGATTTGTGCTCGTTTTGTAATTGTTTTCAATTCATACCTACTTATGAAAAATGTAGTGAATAAGGCATACTCTTTTAATTTTCACTTTAGTTAACTCAGTATCTTGTCCTTCCTTCCTATGTCATGAAACTAACTTTCTTGTGGAGCTGGTGGCTTCTTCCATTCATGTGGTCCCTGCAGATAGGAGTTTTCAGATGGAGGAGAAATTGAGGCTGTTAGCAGAGGAGGTGCTGCTGTAATGGCAGGTTAGACCCCACGTTTCATTCTTGCAGTGTTCAGTCACTGTTGGCTAAAATGCTACAGTGTTCCTGAGGAATGAGTCAAATAGCAGTCTTCTAAACTTCAGAACTTGATCATGTTGAAATAGCTTTGTTTTTTAAGAAAGCAAAAAGAAAAAAGCTGCTGTCAGATCTCAAAGCTCCATTATAAACAATGTAGGTTTCAAAAATGGAGTGTAAACATTAGGGATGATGTCAACTTATCTACAATGTTCTTAACTTCATGTATCTAATGTGTATTGTAGAAGTGCTTACTGTTCTTACACCTGCCATGTATTTCACATAACAAGAGATTATTTTTTCCACAAATTAATTTAAGTGCATTTTTGCTAAAGCTTTCACATATACTGACACAAGCTTGATATAATTTGTTCTACCTGCCATGGTGAGCGCCTGGTGGAAGAGTAAGTGCTTCCTTAGTGACTTCAGTAATTGCTTTGTATAATTACCCATCAAAAGAATCGTAATTGTGTCTGTACCACATTTCATAGGAGGTTAGTATTCCTCGAAGTGGTACTGCATTCAAGGCAGAGTTAAATATTGTGTGATCATTCAAGGTAGTGTACCAGAATTAGAAGATCAGTTTTGTCACTATAGTTGTCAGTGATGCAAAGTACTTTGAATTCCATCTACCCTTTATTAAATCTGAGTGGTTTAATAGTCTGTCTTTCAACCTATGTGTTTTTTTTTTAACCTGCAGAGTTTTTTGTGTCACTTATAATTGTCTAATTAAAAACTATAAGCACCTTGGTATCATCAAACCAAGCACAACTACTACTTGAAATAAAAAAAAGAAAAAAATCAAACATAAGTATGTGAGCATGGTTTTGAGGAGGGAAGAAGGTTCCCTGAATATTTCAGGACTGACTGCTGATAGTTGGTATGTTGTGGTATTTTCGGTAAATGTCATGTAGTATTTACAGCAAGGAAACTTGTAACTGAAGACAGGACAGATAGATCCTTTTCTTTACAGAGCAGTGTGATTTGCTTAGGGTGTTTTTATGAAATCCTCAAATAGAATGAGTTGCAGAAATGAATACTTACTTAAATATGTTTATTCAATATCAGACTGTGATGCCAATTTTATATGAATGGTTATAAGCAATTCTGGAGTGGAAGGGCCATTCCGTGAAGGTAATCAGTCAATTAATAATGCTTCAGGTTTTGAGGTGAGTTACAGGAAAATATGAAATACCTGCATTTAGTGGTCTCCTGGTATTTTTCAATGGAAAAGCCTATATACAGTACTGATACGATCTTTTCAAAAGCATAATGGTCTTTCTGTTTTGTATGTACTTAAAACCATTTGCTCTATTACTGAATTACATGTGATATATTAGGACAACATTTAATATATGTACATATATAAAACAAAAACAAGATGACAGGTATATAAACAGGACAATAAAAAAGGTTTGCTGACACCAACACAAATGAATTGGAGCCTTTCAAGTAATTACTGGTCCTTGCCTTTTAGTAACTGTCCCTTCACTTAGGACACAGTATTTGTTGTTTTTTTTGTTTGTTTCCAAGTGAAGTGAGAGTCCTTTGTAGACCCTCATAACCAATCACATGAGCCCTTTCAGTGCAACAGTTCTGATAACTGCTCAAAAAAAGTTTTACTCAGCCCTTTGCATTTTGATTCAGAAAATTGCAAACTTTAACTTGCTTCTGATCATACGATTTTAGTTGTTCATATGTCCTTTTCTGTGTATTAACTGTCCCTCATTTGTCAGGTGCTTTTAAAACCTGTATGCCTAATTATGAAAATAACTTCAATTTTCTGTTGTTTCTCAGCGTTGACTTAACACGCAGGCAGATAGTAGTTTTAAAGGTTAAGGGAGAAACTTATCCTCGGTTCAGAGAACTGAAAATTGTCTATTTAGGCATTTTTTACTTCCAACTGATGACCAAACTGTTGCAACTGTCTTGTTTTAGATGAGTATTTTTAAAACACTCATAAAATCAACTTCAAGAGCATTAAGAAAAAACATGACCCATTTTTCTTCATCCCTTGACCTCCTCCTGTTGCATTGCTTAACTCTAAAAGATCTAGTACACAAAGACCTAAACAAATAGCTACAATAATTTGATTTATTTTTTATTCTCTATAGAACGGAGTCAAATTGGAGAGAAACCTTTTTGCTTGTTTGTTCTATGCTAGTACACTTTTTGAAAAAGAAAGGATGTGTGTGGTGATTGAGATTTTCTTGTCATACTCCTGTCTCTTTTTCTTTTTAAATCTGGGATCTAATCATTGATGTAGGTCTAAGGCAATTTAAGACAATTTACAGTACCTAGAATAACTTTAAGAGCATTGCCTGTGAAAGTTACAATAAGGCAGCTTTCCTGTGCACTAAAACGTAGCCCTTAAGTAAAAGATAAAAAATGACTGCATAAAAACTAATTTTTCTGAAAAGCTAGCATTTCAGTGTTAAGTTGGGCATAAATGTTTTAAAATATATTGTTATCCCATGTTCAGGAGAACAGAATACTTTTGCTATATTTTGCCAGAATGTGAATTAAACTATGTAATAGACACTTCTCAACATACTTTAAAATTGTAAAGGGTTTATTAACACTTTCTTTGTATACAAACTGATATCTTTATTACATTAATTCCCTTATATCAGTGATGTATATGCATATTTTCTTTAAGCTTTAATGTGATTTCTGTTATAGGAAAACAAATTTAGCTTCATTTGCATAGGGTGTTTTACTGAATTTTGTATTAACATTACTAGAATGTGGAAAATGTTTTTAAAATATTTGGAGGTTGATGGATTAGTACTCTTCAAAGGGAAACAAAACACTAAATATTTCTAATCCTGCATTATTTACCGCTTGGGTGGTTAAATGCTACTTTAAGCCCCATAAAATTAAAAGGGAGAAATCTGCCAACTGTAGCAGGAATTGGATTTAGGAAGAGTGGTACAGAGCCAAAATATTGCTACAGAATTAGATGTCAAAAATCTTCTTTAATAGTAGATATATAGTTCACAGTGCCTGGTTATGATTAATACATTTAATCTAAATCACTGAAAGTTGCTCTCTCCTTTTCCATAAAATACAATAGGACACAAATCAGTTTTACTGTAGGTGGATAACAATTGGAAAATAATGCATCTTCCCGCCCAATAAATTGTCAGTTATACCTTTTAACTAAAATCGATTCATCTTTCCAAAATTTATTACAATTTCTTATAATAAATCTTTTCAAATGTTTATTCATTTGCTTTTTGATACATTTGTGCCACTTTTGCTATGGTCTAATGTTTTTTCTTTTGATTCATTGTAAATTAGAAAATCTATTTTGAGTCAATTTTCTAGTTAAGAAGTTAAAATCTATAACCTAGCCATTTTTTCATGGTCTCCTTTGCACATTTTAATACCCTTGAACTTGCATACAATCCAGTAAATTCTGATCAGAAGGTGATTAAAAGACTTTCCACTGCAACTTCTTGACTGAGGGCCAGATTCATAAAACAAGCACTTACGAGATTGTTCACTGGCTTTCTCCTGCATATCTCCCTGATTCAAAGAGGAAGATTGAAAGAATTACAGCAAATGAACAGATATGTAGGTTTTAGCTGAAGACTTTTAGTGCAGAAAATCAGAATTGCCTCTTTGAATTAAAATCCAGCTATGACCAGAGTATGACAGAAGCCTCTTTCTGTTGTCTCTTTATAGCAGCAAGACTGTAAATAACTAAAGCACTATATATAGTTTATCCAGTACTGACCTCTTAAAGCATGATAATCTGCCTTTTCATGTTCTTAAAATAACGTTTTTGTTGTTGGTTTTTAAAGAAGAAAATACTTTAACAGAAAACTTTCACCACTTTCACTAATGATTGATCTACTAATCTGCATTGTGAAATTGTGTTCACTGTTCAGCAGTTTCCTGCTCTGTATATAATAAAATGTGTCAGAGAATGATAGCCTTAATTTTTTTAAAATCTACCAATAAGAATATTTCCTGTTCTGATCCAGTTAAGTAATGTGATTTTTTAGTCACTTTTCTGTCAAGAATTATGTATGAGAAGCTTGATGTAGTATGTAGACGCATCAGATTTCTTAATGCACAAATCTGTTTTGTTTGTAATATAAATGTCAGTGTTGGCAGAACAGAGGGAGAGGGTTAGGAAATGTTTCAAATATAACTATGAAAAAATGACATCCATAATTTGAACTTGATCTACAGTATCACTTACTGGTAAATTTGTATAGCTGAAAGCATCTTGGGTTTTGAAGTGATTGATTCCAGAGGCTTAAAAAAAATCATTTGTGTGGATGGATTGGAATTCATTAATTTTACTAATTACACAGTGAAGAAAACAGATGTTTTCTTAGGCAAAGATCAGGCTTTAATTACAGGTCTTACCTTTTCATCTAAAAATAGTGTCAATATGTTCATGTCTCTCAAAGTTTTGTTATATTTCTGTGGATGTTCCATTCTGTTTGTTAGGCCTTAATTACACTGTGTACAAATACAAATCATACACATACACAGAGTATTTACAAAAGTTTATATATGCCATAATGCACCTATGTAGAAAACTCTTCATGAGTAAGTTGCATAGATAATACCTCTTTAAAATGTCAAAATCAGTACTCACCAGTTATTCTATTTCCCATTATAATAGTGTGTTACATAAATACTCAAAATCAATTCATGATTCTGGAAAGGGTGAGGTTCCAGCAGTTATCTGAATCTGTCTAGAGTCTCCCTAGGACTCTTACTCTGAGTTAGATACTCTGTTGTAGAGAGTACAGCCTGTGTGCTGAAGGCAGAGTGAGCTACCATAGAATCAGAGGTAGAGCCTAACAGAGATATTATGTGTATTATGTGTGTTTGGTTTTGCCCTTTGGCAAACTGTTATAAATGTGATGTCTGTTTTAATTGCTTTAAATACATACTTGTCACTGTCCTGGGACAGTGGAAATCACCTAACTAGTACTAACTAGTACTAATAACTGGAAAGTGGAAAGGTCCAGAAAGAAATTACCTTTGAATGCAGAAGCTTGACAGTATGAATATAGAAGGAGCAACTGTTTTTGCCATGTGCTTGGAAGAAGCAATAAGAGAAACGAAACTAACAAAGCTTCAGTAATCATGGCTGGTATAATGAATATTTAATGAAGTAAATTGATACAGAACTGCAAATGAACTGAGATCTAACAATTGTAGTACTAGAAAAACACTATCATAACTTCAACTTCATATAAATTCTTTCAGTTTCTCAGAATTTTGTTATTTTATCTTCCTCAGACCTTACTGTTTCCCAATATTTATTTTGAATTTTTTAAAGAAAATGCATATTTTGGATTGAAGATGGTTCTCATAACTTCTCAGTGCAAATGTGTTTTCTTCAAAACGAGGAGCTTGTGAACAAGATTATTACCCCCCAAAAAACATGTTGAATTTTACGTACATTAAAGCAACACAAAATGATAAAACATTAAGTGGCCAATATAACCCATTAGTAGCAAATTCCAGTAGTTATCCAGATATTGCATGGTCTTTTTCCTTTAGATGTTATGGACTGGGGAGTTGCTTTCCAATAAACAGTCCGTTTGGATGTTTTTTTTCCACGTTTTGGTCAGGGAACTTATTTTGCTTTTTTTCTGGTGACTAAGATTTGTGCACAGGGCTTTGGGTTGAAAGAGAGATTGAACATTATCTAATTCCAACTCCCCTGTCGTGGGCAGAGAAACCTCTCTCTAGATCAGGCTGCCCAAAGCCCCATCCAACCTGGCCATGAACACTTCCAAGGATAAGGTGCACACAACTTGGGGGCAACCTGTTCCAGGGCCTAATCACCTTCACAATAAATAATTTCTTTCTATTGTCTAATGTAAACCAACCCTCTTTTAGTTTAAAACCATCACCCTTTGTCCTATCGCTATACTTCCTGATAAAGAGTTCCTCCTTATCTTTCCTGTAGGGCCCCTTTAGTTACTGGAAGGTTGCTATAAGGTCTTGGAGCTTTCTCTTGTTTTGGCTGAACAATCCCAACTCAGCCTGTCTTCATAGGAGAGGTGCTCCAGCCCTCCAATAATCCTTAAGGCCCTCCTCTGGGCTCATTCTACATGAGTTATTTCAGGGGAGCTACTGCTACAGGTGATGTGGTCAGCTGTCAAGCAGGCCTATAGTACAGTAAGTAGGCCCAGAATGTCTCATGAATATGGGAAGTTCCAATTTGACTACCTGCTTTAATTGTAGTAATGTATCGAGACGCTGTGGGACCTTGCAGAGTAGGTCCATAATCATTTATTGTTCTTTCAATGCTAGGTTAATAGACATGAAGCTACTGTGTTGTATTAGATTGCATCCATTATATCTGTAATCTGCTAGTTTACCATATAGCAATGCTAAGAGTAAAAAATGTTTTTATTTTGTAGACATCTTTCACTAAAACGGCAGCAAAATTATCCAAGATTACTGCAAACTATCAATGTACTATTTTTTTACTGGCTCTTTAAGAGAGGATGGCAACCTTCCTATTCATGTTGTTGTATGCTTTTTAATATGTTCAAAAATTCTAGGTTTCTTTTGGGCATGTTTCTTCTATAGTCATTCTGTTAAGCTCGTAATGCAAAGAAATTTTAGTCTCAAATAATTGAAATGAGCATGCTGCATTATGAAGAACATGTTTGAATCAATAGCTCTCAGGGCTCATAGTGTTTTGATAGGATAGTCAATGTTATGATTCCATTGAATTTTCAATTATGCCTTTGTTGCCATGATGATCAACTGTAGAAGTATTATTCTTGAAAGGAGATTAATTTTGCCTCCTGTGCATAGAAATGTTTAGGGAACAGGTGGATGTTTAGACAGATTCCTCTGGAAGGTAAATAATATCCTTGACGTATTGTACACTGTGCTGTCTGTGGCTTTCAAAGAGTGTTACTAAGTGCAATTATTTCTTACGCCTTCAAAGAAGATAAACAGGCTCTCTTGTCTACCTTAACCTAAAGGGAGACAGAAAACTGCCTGGAGATTCAGGTACATCTGGTGTCCCCTTAATTTTATTCTGTCTCGCTGGAGGAGCTGAAAGTGGCCAGCCGTGCTGTCAGCATATGCGGAGCCCAGAGGTCTCAAACGGCCTTGACTTGCACAAAATAGATTATTCCAGTAGGGTGACTGAGCTGGTCGGCTGTTAAGAGAGCTAATCAAAGCAGACACAAACCCAAGTATAATACCAGTTACTAGAAACTCGACTGGCGTCAGACTAATTAAACACCGAAAGCAGTCATTTATTTCTTTATCAAAATTATCAAACTGGTGAAGTGCACACAGCTGGGGAGAGGTGGGACTTTTTGACCTCACTTAACCTTTCTAGTATAACTAAGAGGATTTGTCTTGGCAGCCCCCTCTCCAAGGGGAGTTTGTTGAAACCATTAATGATCTATTCTTTGGCAAAATGCCTGGCACAAATTCTTTCTGAGCAGACTTTTTGAAAGCTTTGTGTGTTTTCCTTTATACGTCTTTTAAGTCTGAGCATCTGAGGAAGTCGGTTTTCACCTAGGTTTGTTTCTTTAAGTTTAGGAGCCTTTATGCTTTCTATACATCGCTCTATTTGATCCATATGTACAGTGTTGGTAGTATCATCCAGATGCATAGCCTGACAAAACAGGATTGCTTACTGTTATTTCTTTGAGCTACAGCATCTTTTTGCTTAAGAATGTGTCTCTGAATAACAGTTTGGGGAAAGCTTCCAAATCCCAGGTACCTAAAGCCTTCTCCAACAAAAGCAGTAATAATCCAGAACTGGATTCTGCATTAATTCTCATATGCTAATTACACCTGGTCAAGAAACTCTTAGGCATTTGGCAGGGTCTTACCTACCCAGGGGCAAAGGCTGATTTGAGAGCTGTCAAACAAATGAGTTTAGACAGTTTTCTTTTGAAATGTGTTACTCTGAGGTTTTGTCACATGCAGCAGGATGGTAGATTGTTGAAGGCTGAGACTGGGACAATCTCAACAGGATTCTTCACAACAATTTGCTGTATGCTTTGTTTCAATTTGTTTAACCTGCTTCAAAGTGAGCAAATTGAACCAAGAACTTTGAATTATACCTGTTCGTGGTCTGTGTGGATCTTTCTCTTGCCAAGTGATTTACTGTTCCAATATTAATCAGTTGGTGTGCTTTCCTTGGTTTAGATGTCTCTAAATTCCACATACATTTTTGTTGAATTTGGGGAACACTAATTTGGTTTTCTGGGATCGAAGAATGGGTGCTGCTTCTAAGACTTTCAGAAGACTTGACAGCCTGACTGCATATTTTTAGGTTTCACTTAACCTATAGAAAATGAGTCTGCTGAAGATCTAACAAAATGGCTGTTTGCAGGTCGACTGTGTATAACATGCAGTTAGTAAATATTATCCATTTTGACCATTACAAAGAACTTTACTTTCTAAAGGACTTCTTCCTAGTGCCTCTTTGCAAAATCCCTTAGCTGCAGTAACTTTCACTCCCCCTTGACTTTTCTGACTTCACTCTCTTCTCTGTTCCCAGTGTTACCCACATTTCCTTTTTCATATGTCCTTTAAACCTGCATATGTACATACAATTCTCACAACTGCTAAGAGTTAATTTTGAAAGAAGCGGTGTATGATGTGAATTGTTCCAAACTCCAGGAACTGGCTGAGTTGAAGCTGATGTCTCCCTGGAGAGAAGGTACTAGTTTGGGCATCTCTGCCCACTCGCTGTCACAAATGGAAACTTATTTTCAAGACATCTCTCCTTGTTGAGCCAGTTGAAATTTGCTAATAAGCATGAAAGCTAGTGAGGGCGTGGCAGGGAGATGAAAAGTTGCAGAGAGTTATGCAGGTTTCTCAGAAAACCATGCTAAAAAATCATATCGTGAAAGCACAAGTAGAATACTGACTTTGTGTGGAACAAATAGCGCAGTAGTAAACTGTCTTTACAGGAAGAAAGTTCTCAGCATAAAGCATAAATACAGTATTAAGTATCCATTTATATTTACTAAGTACTACGGTCCCAGTGTAAACTTGCACATTTGTTTTTTTAAGGCTGATGGCTTTCCTGCTAATGGGTATGTTGCAAGCCAAAAACCAGTTTCAGGTCAGAGAATGTTTATTGCCGATTAACAAATTTTCATTTCTTGTTCCTGATAAATGGACCAGTGAATCAGTTCCTGATGAATGACCTGGTGAACGGAGTGAAATCCAGCTGGCAACCGGTCATGAGTGGTGTTCTCCAGGGGTCGGTGTTGGGGCCCATCCTCTTTAATATCTTTATTGATGATTTGGATGAGGTAATTAAGTGCACCCCCAGTATGTTTGCAGATGACACCAAGCTGGGGGGAAATGTCAATCTACCAGAGGGTAGAAAGGCCCTGCAGAGGGACCTGGACAGAATGGGTCGATGGGCAGAGGCCAATGAGATGAGGTTCAACATGGCTAAGTGCAGGGTCGTGCACTTTGGCCACAATGGCCCCATGCAGTGCTACAGGCTTGAGGCAGAGTAGCTGGAAAGCTGTGCAGACGAAAAGAATCTGGAGGTGCTAATTGATGCTTGCCTCAACATGAGCTGGCAGTGTGCCCAGGTGGCCAAGAAGGCCCACAACATCCTGGCTTGTATCAAGAATGGCGTAGCCAGCAGGAGCAGGGAGGTGATTGTCCCCCTGTACTTGGCTCTGGTGAGGCCGCACCTCGAGTGCTGTGTTCAGTTTTGGGCCCCTCACGACAAGAAGGACATCGAGGCCCTGGAGCATGTCCAGAGAAGGGCTATGAAGCTGGTGAAGGGCCTGGAGCACAAGTCCTGTGAGGAGCAGCTGAGGGAGCTGGGGTTGTTTGGTCTGCAGAAGAGGAGGCTAAGGAGAGACCCTACTGCTCTCTGCAACTGCCTGAAAGGAAGCTGTGGGGAGCTGGGGGTCAGCCTCTTCTCACAGTTAGCTAGTGATAGGACTAGAGGGAATGGCCTCAAATTGCACCAGGGTAGGTTCAGGTTGGAAATGAGGAGACATTTCTTCTCAGAAAGAGCAGCCAGGCATAGGAAGGGGTTGCCTAGGGAGGTGGTGGCATCACCGTCCCTGGGGCTGTTCAAGGAAAGGTTGGACGTGGTGCTTAGGGACATGGTTTAGTGGGTGATAGTGGTGGTAGGGTGATGGTTGGACCAGATGATCTTGGAGGTCTTTTTCAACCTCTATGATTCTATGATGCTGAAAAAGAGTTACCAAAATCTGAATAACAGGGGCTTATGTAGAGTTTAGACTCTGTAAGTCTGTGTTCCCATGTGTGTGTGTTTTCCTATCTCTCTGACGACTAGCAATGCCTTCCCTTCCATTTGATATGTATGCAAGAATACCCATCAAGTCCTAAAACAGGGGGAAGGGTATGGATTATGAACATATAGCTATTTATGTTGATTTCTTTAGTACTGTAGGACTGAATCCTCAGTACTAGTTGAATGGATAGCAATAAACGCTAATGATTACTTTTTTAAGCAATACATCTGCTTTTAAGCTATTGATTTCTGGTAGTTTGTGAATTTACTAAAAAGAGATTCATCTTGGGAGAAAAAAAGCAATACTGGAATACTGTCAGAAGAACCTTGAAATTGAATTATAGCTTTAATATTCAAACTGAGGCATGTATTGTTATTTGTAGTATATGTAAAATGACTTTTATAGATGAAATTTAAAATCGGTGACGCAGAATAGGGTTTATAGTGCATGGGCTTAAAAGAAGAAGCAAGGAAAGATCTTTGATGTAGAGCATGTGGCAGAAAGATGCATATTTATTAAATAAAGTAATTTTAAAATGGAGGTATGGTGAAAATAAAAGGTTGTTCTTGCCAATGTATTATTCAGATTATATTGTGTTACCAAAAACAAATGCAAAGTATTTATGCTTAAGTATTTTATTAAATATTATTTATATTTAATAGGAACTAGTAATGTCATGAAGTATTTATCTTGCAAAGCAGTATAAAATAGCTGTGTCAAATCTTAATGTTTGAGGGTTTTTTTTCTGAGCCTGATGCTTTGTACTGCGGTGCCATTTCTAACAGGATGCTGTGGCTTCTCGTCCCTAGCATTCAGTCTAAAGTGCCAGGCTCAGCCAATTGAGCAGCTCTTTGATTTAGACCAGAAACTGCAGAAAAATCTGTGTAGGGTTCCTTAGCAGTCATCTTAACATCTGCATGTTAGCAGGGTTAAGTGTTCAGAGAGTCCTTGCATAAGGTACCAGCTCGCTGGAAGGAGCCTCCGTCCACAGCCGATTTTGCATCGTGTACCCCACTGCATGGAGCCACATGTTACGTGACCCCAGGGCATTAAGCTTAAAATAATTGGTAAGAATATTAAGGGTTTTCTGTCGCCCAAGGATGAGCTAAAATGTGTTGCTTAATTTTGCTGCTTTCAGACAGAAAATAAGCCAGCAATTCCATTCTCTCTTGCTTCAGTCCTGTGTTGAACTTAGTGTCACTGCACAGGCAGGTCTGGATGAGGAAACAGGAAAGACACGTGGTATATTTCCATGAAATATACCACGTTTCCTGAACCCCTGAAAAAAAAAAAATAATAATACAGCATTTTCTCTTAACATGAGAGAAGCTCCTGGCATATGGATATGCTGGCTGAACTTTAAAAATAAATAAATAAATAAATAAAATAAACAAACATACAGTCCTCCCTACCGCAAAGCCAAATCCCCCAATGTACCCACCCTATCCAGTCATACTTCGACACTCTAAGACAGAACCCTTGATTTGTGGCTTTTCAATGAGCTGGCCGTAAATATCATGTGAAACACACGGTTGCATTGTTTTCATTTTTAGTGACAAGATCATGGTAAATGTTCTCTCTTAAAGATAATAAATAAGAATGATGTATTAAATAGCCTTTGTTAGCTGGTCAGCTCTCTGAGCAGGTACAGTAAGCTGGGAAACTTAGTGTGAAAATACTACAGGTTGGTAACGATACTAGTACACTTTGGGGTTTCCATGTTCCAGCTGAGTTTGGAGGTGATTTTTAAAACACCTTTGTGATTTATTATCCGCAGTACTTTCTCAGAAGCAGTTTCTGACTTCGTGTTTTGATTGTAGCTTCAGATACAGGTTAGCTATTAGAAATGAATATTTTACTGCTCACTGCTTACAGGAAATGGAGAGGAAGAGAGGTGAGTAATGTTTTTTCTTTATAAGAATCTAACTACTGAATCCCAGTTTGAGTTATTTAGTACTGTCTCTCAGTTCAAATGTTCTCTTTAAAATAATAATGTATTTTACCATTCATTGCAAATTTAGCATAGCATCATGGTGAATGAACAGATGGCCTTTTTAGCACTAATTTGTTATGATCAAAGTTGTAGTAGAATTTCAAATCACTATGAACTTGATGAATTCATCTGCGGAAACAGCAGAACCTTTGATTATATGCTAGGTTATAGTAAACAGGGCAAACACAAAGAAGAGCAGTAGTGCTGCCAAGAAGAATTTTAGTCTATAAAATTGGTATGTAATGAAGGTGACATGATTATTTCTAAGATAAGCAATTATAACTTTATAAATTCAATACTGAAAATGTCATTGAAATATATTATTTTTTCTTAAGAGTGGATTATATCCCTCTATCACAATTGCTCTTCAGTGCTAAAGAATGAAAAATGAGAATCACAAAAAATAGCTATTATGGAATATATTAATTAATATTTCTTAAATTTGAGATTCTTTTGAGACTTTTCCAGCTCACCTGCTAATTCTTAAATAATTGCTCTTTATATACATAGTTAATAGGATCTCCCCACCATCATCCCTTTTCTTAATGATTTCATAACAAATTCAAAAATTAAAGGTTTCTAAGAGTTTATTTTACTGACAAAAAGAGACTGGTCTTACCCCATAGTAAGTTTAAAAATATATATATATATGTCATACATTAGCTATATTTTTGTGCCCATGTTAAAATGTGGAATTGAGATTGTGGATTTTAAATTTATGCACTTTTACTGAAAGTTTATTAAAGTTATTACATCTAAGACTGTGAGACTAGGAAAGCTAGCAAGGTAGTTTTGAAGTAGCCAAGGGAGAATGTATGGGGGCAGTATTATACCATAAAAAACAATTGGGGAGTCTTTAATTTGAGACTTTTAGAGCTGTTTTATCTGCTTTTCTTCTTCTGACATTCATTGTACAGAAAATTGCCTGAGTCTACGTGACAATAGGAAGAAAGTGGAGCAGAATGCAAAAACAGACAAACTTAGAGAATTCTGATCATTTTCCTATACTGTACTTTTTTGACTTTATTTAGTATTAGTTTGCCGTTACCTAATGGAGTTCATTGCAATGTTTTTCTATTTTTAGCTAGTACATGTTTTCCAAAAGGTTTATTTTTCTTACATGTTACTTGCACCTGAGTGTTGCAAACTGTTTTATCTTGTCAAAAATACCCAAGACGAAAACCCCTCTGATTTGTATGTGCTAAGTGCATAGATTTACTGCTGCAGTTTGAACATTTTTAAATTAAAATATATCTCTTGTTCCAAATGTATTGATTGATACATCTATTTGTCAATATTACGTAGAGCAACTTTTCCAATAAGTTAAAGATCTGGCAAGGCAGGTTACATTTAGTGGATTAGTTTAAGTTTATATTTCTGCATGTTACCCATATGTGTATTCTTGCTCTTTTGCCCTTTGTGCGCAGTCACTGTTTGAGATACTTGGAATGGCCCTTAAATGACAAAAGATGCAGCTAGTTACACTGTGAATTCATACAAAGCTGCAGTTATTCAAATGTGACCCAGCTTAAATTTTCTGAGTTCTGAACTCTAAACAAGTACCTAAAAAGCCTTAGAATGTGCTTCAGAACTCTTAAGCTTAATGATAATAAAATGGTAATGAGTTCTCAAAATGACCGATTATACTGTAAATGCTCGAGTAAAATTTTTAGTTTTCTCTCTGTTTTTTGGAAATGATAATGAAGCTATATTTTCTGTCCACGTCTTGTCATCAGCTAGCTGGTTGTACAATAGTCACTTGCTGTTAGAATGTATGTACAAGAGTTACCATTGCAAATACTTTCCCCTTACCTCCCTTTTCTGTTCTTCTGTACCTGAAGGTTAAATTGTTTGATTTATTCTAAGAAAGCCTGTGAACAAATACATAGTAGTTGATAGACTGGGGGGTCATCTTCTAACTTATTCTGTTAAAATTTCTTTGTCCCTATCTGTTCATATCTGCTCAGCCTATTCTGTTGATTGCTGACCCTCCAGTTGCTTACAGTCTAGCAAGTCATCAAGAGATTGTCTTTGGTAATGAAGGATACAGGGTGGAGGGCTCCCAGCTGAAAAAGAAAGTGACGATCACTCTGGAAACTGCATATGCAGTTATGAGGCAGAGCCTCGTAACACTGGAGCATCCAAGAATGCTGTTGAGTTCTGTGGTATCTGCTCTGTGCACGCACAAGAAAAATTATTTATTCCCAAAGCTTCTTCATATCTGTAGATGTTTTAAGTTAGAAAAAAAATAAATCAGCACCTTCCTTTGTCTCCCCAACTTATATTAATTTGAACTTCCAGGTATCATATCTTAGACTTTCTAATAATGATGAATGTAAATACATAACTAGAAGTGTTTAACCTTCTTTGTGAAAGCATCTCTCTGTGTTATTGGTACCTCTGTTTCTTCTGGCGCACCCTGTCTGTTTTGTTGGTTGGAGGAGGAGGTTGTTTTATCCGATACCATTCTCTGGATGGAAAGCCAATTTTTTTTCTAGTTGTTCTTAACAGCGTTTTCTGTGGAAATGAGGTAAGCTGTCATCAGTTTTCTTCTTCCTTCTTGCTTCATTCTAATAACTTCAGAAACTCCTAGTTAAATTTGACAGAAATAAATGATTATTAAATATCTAAAGTTTCTTGAAGAAGTTGTGAGGTTGAGGTGACAAATGTAGATTTAGTAACTTCCCAGAGGAAAGGCTATGACATAAACTCTGTTATTAGCATGAGAGAAACCCATGTGGGAATGACCTTATAAATGCTTCAACATTTGATCAGTGTTTGTTCCTTCATTAGATCTCAAAGTCAGTTAAATGTCAGGTGTAAAGCCATAAGGAGCTAAGTGTAGCTGCTTGTTTTTATTGTTTGTTTTTCCAGTTTACTGTATCCAGAACACTTATGAACAGGTAGAGATAGCTAGAATAAAAGCTTCAGAAACAGTGATTTTATTGATTTGCTGACAAGTTCGGTTATGTTTAGCAATTAGTGTCTGCTGTTACCCTTAATTATTTTGACAATGTTATTTATATTTCAGTTCACTATACACAAAGCTTTGCTTACCTTCAGAAGGTGTACTGATTCTTTTGTGATATAGTTGGATCTATGGCTGTAGTGACCTCTAAGTCTTACTTTAATTTTTCTCTGAGTATTCTAAAAGTGTTGTGTTTTCCTGTTTAAATAGTGTCTAAGGTTAAATTTCCCTAAGGTACTGATAAAAGAAGTTTCTTGGCAAATTTTCAAGAAGGGCAGGTCCCTTGAGTTTCAAGAATGATGGGTCAAGGAGGAAGCAAACGTGCTTCCTGGTAGCCCAGAATAAGAATTGGGTCTTTGCTAGTTTTGTTCAGTTGAAGTGTGTAACAGAAATGATAGTATACTAATTCTTTGAATTTGGACTGTATATGAAGCACATTTATTTCAATCAGCACTAATAAGTATTAAATAAAGTGAAATAATTATTATGCATACATCTTCATACTCTTTTTTTTTTTTTTTTTTTTTTTTTTTTTTTGTACCTCACTTGGAATTTGTAGAATTTTAACAATTACATTCCTTTTAATTTCCTTTCACATTATATTATGTCACCTGCCATGCTGGATGCTTATTTGGACCAAATAAGAAATAGTATATTGAACTATTTATTGAATATTATGATGCTAGAAAACTCCTTGAGTATGATAAGTATTTCTTGGATTTACGTAGGAATCAAATTTGTGGTTCAGTACTACTGATCATAGAGTTTAAAAAAAATAAGTAAAAATTCAGAGCAGGGTAATTCTGTAGCAATTTAATACTTCTGCTGGAAAAAAAAAATTGTTTTTGTTATTCAAAAATAAGGGCATGGAGGAGATTAAAGATTGCTGTAATTCAGAAGAGAATTTTACACAATGTCTGGTAGTTTTGCCATATTTGTCAGTAGTGTTGACAGCCTTGTTAAGAAGTACAAACAATTAAAACATTTAGTACATCATCATAACTTCACTACAAGCTTCATTCACATTGATTGACTTATATCCATTACTCTGAAAGTGTTGGATAACGGTGAATGTTCACCATAGAAGGAAATCTTTTACTTAGTTTTAGCATGTTGTTGTTCTATGCAGAAACATAATTTTTGCAAATTTGTCTGTGTATAAAAAGAAAATAAAGAGTGATGATTGTAGCCTGTGATAAAATCTGGTTGCAGCCTGACAGTTATTTCAGTGACAATAATTAACCAATAAGAATTCCAGCTCTGCCCTTTTTCAACATTACTTGGAATATTAAAAAAAATTCCCAAACATTTAGAACGTAACTTGACAATATCTAGAGTCCACTGACTTCATGAGGACTGCTACATTTAACTGAGAAATTTTTATGGCTTTGTTTATTTCATTAAAATTGTTCTCAAAAACTAAGAAAAATACCTCTAACATAACTTACTTGTATTTCTTCACAGCTTTCAGATAATTGAGGCTGAAGTGAGTTGTCAAGTTGATTCAAAGATCGAAGCCGAAATTCCTTTAAGTGGTATATTCTTTATTGCAGCGCTGGATGCACGGGGGATCTCTCCACCTATCGTGCATACTCAAAGCAGAAAGCAGTCTTGAATTTATACAATCAATCTATCAATATTCTACAAGCACCTATACATATGCATTACCTATCCCCGCCTTCCCTCGCTTCTCATGCTAATTAGTCTTTTGGCACCTTGCGCCTGCGCAGAGCCTTCCAAGAATTGTGGGCAGGGGTCTTTGGGACGTGGGCAGGGGTCTTTGGGAGGAAGACCCCGAGTCTTCCTCACAGTGTACTTTTCACCTTTGGTCAGGAATCTGCTGAATTGGCAGGTTTCTTAATTGCGAGAGCTGGTTGTTGCCAATTCTTCCGTTTGTTGTATCTTTATAATGAATTCCAATGTCCAGTTTTGAGATTTATAGTCCTTACGTTTGTTTCTCTGTCCGTCTGCCGCTTCCTTATCATGAGTTTCAGTGTCTTGTTTCGAGATATACAGTCCATGTCTGGGGATTGTCCTTGCCTCCCCAATGCCTCCCCAATGCCTCCCCAATACCTCCTTAATCAATCCCCCCTTTTCTTTTCCCATGCAAATTCTTTTGCATCAGATACTTTCATTATTTACAGCAACACAACAAAGCAGGCATCTAAACAACATGCACACAAATATTCCTAATACTACTAATGCGATTAGAGCAATGAACACTTGTTTCAACCATTGAAAATTGGGCAACCAGGAGGTTAACTTATTCCATATTTCACTAAAACTCCACGAAAGATCATCTTTACTGATATGTAGGACCCTTGTCTGCTTCCATATTTCTTCCAGGTCGGTAGAGATCCTTCCACTCTGATCTACATACACACAACAACTTGTGTTTATTACTGTACAGACTCCCCCTTGAGCGGCCAGTAACAAGTCTAGGGCCATCCGATTTTGTAATACTACCTGTGATAAACTAGATATCTCTTCTTGTTGAGCCTTTATAGCATCCAGAGTTTTGTTTTCTAACTTCTCTATAATTGCAGAAATATTAACTATTGCCTTTTCCAATTCACTCACTCCTAACCATGGGATAAACCATCAAACAAAACTATGAAAAGCGGTGTGTCTCTCTGTCAATGGATTGTTAATTTTTTGTCTGATTCTCCGCATATGATTTCTCAAGTAACCTCGAGGCACTACATCATGTACTGTCATATTGGGGACTACCGCTCCAAGAGTGCAAGTTCCCTTCCAATTCTCAGGCAAGACCTTACGGGCTGTATCATTGCATAGCCAATACCACCCTTTTCCTTCTGGAACCGTCCAGCTGGTTGAATTTGCCCAGCCGCTAGTCGTACTAATATCAATTGTTCAATTACAAGATGTCTGATTTCCCACATAAGTAGTATCCGTATTTATACAATGCTGTTTTCCCATACCCTTAGGCAGGTTACACCTTTGTACACATACATAGTAAGATTCCAACGGCACGAAGCTACTAACTTCTAGTTCCAAAACTTCTTAATATTTTCGACCCCAAGATGTGTCTTCCCACAAATTAGTCCAAGATAAGTTTGCAGGCGAGGGAATCCCGATTAACGATACACCCTTATTCCCATGCTGTGGCAGATGGGTGCATACCCAACAGTTCGTCTTATTAGTTACTTGAGAAATTGTTTGTATTAAGGTCAGGTGTAAGTTCTCATCCCAAGTTGCCCACCCCGAATCCGAGAACCGCACCCCTGCAATCATTAGGATCTGGAAAACCGTAATTTTGTTGGTCCAATTGGAGTGGTGGTCTATATCCTCGCCGGGACCTTCTTCACCCTTGAATTGTGGATCCAAGCTGCTTGCTTCTTAATCTTAATGGCGGTGTGTGTTGTCAGTAATACTTGGTATGGTCCCATCCACTTTCCTTCCATTTTTCCTGTAGGGGTTGTCCTGAAAAAGTCTTTATATATATATAATTCCCGAGCTTAAAGGGGTGGATTGGTTGATCCAACCCTCTAGCTCTGGTCCCTAAAACAAATTTATGTACTTTATTTAATTGTTTCTGAAGTTCAGTTATATAAGCATATAAATATTCTGATCCTAACTGCGTTAGGTCCTCTCCACTAAATAGAAATTGCTATGGCCTTCCATATAAGATTTTGAAGGGACTCAAATTCCCTTTTATTCTAGGTTTAACTCTAATTCCAAGTAATGCTAAAGGGAGGGATTGAGGCCATGACAAATTAGCTTCTTATCCAATTTTAGCTATTTATTGTTTAATTAAATGGTTCATTTTTCTACCTGTCCACTTGCCTGTGGTCTATAAGGAGTATGCAGTTGCCAATCTATCTTTAGAATCTTACTTATCTGTTCTACCACTTGTGCACAAAAATGTGAAACTCTATCAGAAGACATTGCTACTAGAATCCCAAAGCATGGTATTATTTCATTTAACAAGACTTTAACCACTTCTCTTGCTTTGTTTGTTCGACAGGGAAAGGCTTCAGGCCTTCCTGAAAACGTGTCAGTCAGAACCAGTAAATAATGATACCCCCCTTTTCTAGGGAGTTCTGAAAAATCAATTTGCCACTGTTGCCCCAAATAATTTCCTTTACCGATTATTCCAAATTTTATTCTATTCTTGGTATTGGGGTTATTGTGTAAGCAAATGCTACATTGTTGAGTTACTTGTTTTATCATATCGTCCCACTAATGTCTGACTCAGGCTCTTATGCAGTGTGCCAGCTCCCCAGTGCGTTTTATTGTGTTCTGTAAGAACTATGGGCCATGTCAAACTAGAGGGTATTACTATGTGGTTATCTTTTAAATATACTCATCCATCTGGTTTCATTTTACCTTTCAAATCTTCAATTAATTTTAAGTCTTCTTTTGTATAATTTGGATATAGTTTGGATTTTACCGTCTGGTATCAAAGACAATGCCTTCACCTCAGTTATTTCAGCTGCCTGCTTAGCCTCTGCCAATCGATTTCCAATTTCAAAATCGGTGTTCCCCTTTTGGTGTCCCTGACAATGCATGATAGCTACCTTTTCTGGTTGTTTTACAGCCTCTAACAATTTTAAAATTTCTTCAGCATACTTTGTGTTTTCACTGAGCGGTCAGCAATCCATGTTCTTTCCAAATTGCTCCATGAGCATGTACCACGCCGAATGTATATTTAGAATCTGTCCAAATATTTACCCTTTTTCCCGCTACCAGTTCCAATGCTCTCGTGAGAGCAACTATCTCCGCCTTTTGAGCTGATATTCCAGGGGGTAAAGGCTTAGACTCGATTACCTGCTGAGTAGTTGTTATAGCATATCCAGCTTTACGTTGTCTTTGCGTAACAAAACTGCTCCCATCCGTGAACCAAGTTTCTTCCGCATCTTCCATAGGCTCCTCCTTAAGGTCTGGTCGGCTGGAATACACAGTCTCTATAGTTTCTAAACAATCGTGAATCACAGGTTGTGCCGGAGCATCACTAAGAAAAGAGGCTAGATTCACAATATTAGTTATCACAATTTCCACGTTGTCCTGTTCTACCAATATTGCTTGATATTTCAAAATCATCAATTCTTGTTTAAGTTGTTTAAAGACTTTTTGTGCTTCTCCAGTCCAGACTAACTTTGACTGGTTAATCTTTATCAATTCACATAGAGGCTTTACCAATAGTCCATAATTATAAATCCAAAGGCGACACCAACCTGTCATTCCTAAAAAGGTTTGTAGCTCCTTTACCATTTGAGGTTCTGGAGTCTGGCAAATGACTTCCTTATGTTCAGTTCCTAGTTCTCGTTGTCCTTCCGAAATTTCAAATCCCAGATAGGTCACACTTTGTTGAGCCAGCTGGACTTTCTGTCAAGAGACTTGATATCCATTTAAACCCAGAAAATTAAGACGACTTATAGTCCATTGAATACAACTCCCTTTAGTCTCAGTAACTATTAAGAGATCATGTACGTATTGTAACAAAGCACCTTCAGTGTCCGGAGGCATCCATGTTTCGAGTTTCCTTGCTAATTGGTTTCCAAAAATAGTGGGGCTATTCTTGAATCCTTGAGGTAGTAATGTCTACGTAAGCTGCGTCTTTCTGCCTGAATCGGGATTTTCCCATTCAAAGGCGAATAGGTTTTGGCTTTCTGTGGCTAAGCCTAGGCAGAAGAAGGCGTCTTTTAAATCCAGTACGGTAAACCAGACTTGACTATTCTTTAATTTAGTCAGCAAAGTATAAGGGTTTGCCACTACTGGATGTATATCCTCAGTGATTTTATTTATGGCCCTCAAATCCTGAACTAGCCTATAGCTTTTTCATCTGCCTTTTTAATTGGCAATATGGGTGTATTTTATTCTGATTCGCATTCAATCAATAATCCATACTGTAAAAAATTATTAATTATCTCTTTAATTCCTTTCCTATCTTCTATCCTCAAAGGATATTACTTAACCTTAACGGGTTTCTCTCCTGGCTTTAATTTAATAATTATTAAGGTCACATTTTTACCTCTTTCAGGGGTTTCAGTAGCCCAAACTCCTGGACATACTTGATCTGTGATCTCTAAAGGTATTTCACTTTTAGGGTCAGTTTGTATTAGTGCCAAACTTAACACATTTGTTAGTTGTTCTTCTCCTATACTTAATTCCATTTTCCCTTTTTTCAAAAACAATTTCTGCTCCTACTTGCTCTAATAAATCTCTACCTAAGAGTGCCCATGAGGAGCTAGGCATATATAAAAATCTGTGTATGCCCCATTTTTTCCGTAACTTGTACTTCAAAGGTTCACAAAAATAAGCCTTTTCGGTTACACCTTGTCCTGGTTTCAGTTAGAACAGAGTTAATTTTCTTCCTAGTAGCTGGTAGTATTCTGTGTTTTGGCTTAGGATGAGAAGAGTGCTGATAACACCCCGATGTGTTAATTGTTAAAGAGCAGTGCTTATACCAAGCCAAGGACATCTCAGCTTCTTGCTCTGTCCTGCCAACAGGCAGGCTGGGGGTGCAGTAAGAGCTGGGAGGGGACAGACCCAGGACAGGTGACCCAAACTAGCCAAAGGGGTATTCCATACCATCTGACATCAGGCCAAACAATACATAGGGGTGGCCAGCCGGGGGGAGGGGGCCGGACCACTCGGGGCCAGGCCGGGCATCAGTCAGCGGGTGGTGAGCAACCGCACTGTGCACCACTTGTTTGTACACATTATTAGTAGTGGTACTATTATCATCATTGTATTATTATTATTATTATTATTTTGTCTTATTAAACTGTCTTTATCTCAACTCACGGGCCTCACTTTCCACCTCTCTCCCCCGTACCAGAGAGGGAGGGGGAGGGTGAGCAAACGGCTGCGTGGTGTTTAGCTGCCGGCCGGGTTAAACCACGACACATCTTTTACCCTAACATAATAATTCTGTGAAGGCATTAATGCTTGATTTAGAACTGAATACGTTGCCCCATATCAATAAGAAATTTCACTTCCATTCCTCCCCTAGCTTCATTATAACCAGCGGAGGTACTAGGGTAGATTCCCCAGGTCCCCGTTATTCCTGTTGAAATCAGGGGTCTATTATCCTAGGAAAAGGCTAGTCAATTTGTCCTCCAAAGCCAGGTCCAAACCGTTTTGTTTTATTTATTTATTTATTTATTTATTTATTTATTTTCATTACATTTCGGAGTTGGTCCAAAAATTCCATAGGGGTTTCTTTTAGACCTTGTTGGAAGCATATTCTCAATTCCCAATTCATCCAGATTTTAGTATTTACTTAACCGCTCATAATTTTCAGGATGATTCGGGTCTTAGTGGGGGTCGGTCAGGGGAATGCAATTGTCCACAGTTCCCTGAGCGGTCTCATCGGCAATCTGAGCTCGCACATGAACTCAGGTTGTTTTAAGAGTTAACTGGTTTTCTGTTTCTGTGACAACTCTCTCGGACCCATCATGGTCCCTTTGCCCTAAAGGGCTAACACCCGGGATTTTAAGATCTCTGCCTCGGGCAGAGGCAGAACTATTAACATTCCTACATCCTCTTTCCCTGCTCATTCAACTTCAAACACCTTTAACACTTTCAACAACCCTTTTAACACTTCCTTTATCTTTCTCCAGCCTGTACTTCTCTAATGCCATCATCAAAGGCTCAGTCAGGGGCCAACTTAATTCCGTACCTTTTCCCACCAAGATGCTGAAACATCAGTATACAACATTTCATCCTGTTCTGCTTCTCAAAAAACAACATTAACTGTAGCAAAATATTATAGTTTAAAGTTCCATTTAGGGGCCACTTTTCTCCACATTCCAGCTTATAAAGCGGCCACCACTGATTACGATATTTTATCAATGTTTTCCTGTTCACACTTCCACCGGCAGATCCTCCAATATCCTTCCAGTGACTTAAAACACATCCTAACACACTTTTCTTTAAAATTTCACTGCTTGTTTGCCCCCCCAGTTTCCAGTTTACACTTTCAGAATACACATGTTACTTACAAAAGCGTATCACAAAACGTATCACTCACAAAAATACGGGCACGCAATATCTTTCAGTAGAGATGTCACAAAACTACTATTACCAGCAATATTGCCAAAATCACAATAACAATAGTCAGAGTCAAATTCCACATGCGATAAGTCAGAAAACCAAACTGTGTAACACCGTAACGATATCTTTCTTACAACAATGCCACGAACCTACTATTACCACCAGGAAAATAGCCAAAATCGCAGTAACAATAACCAGAGTTAAATACCATACTCCATGAGTCAGAAAACCGAAATAGACAACACAATTCCAGATGGACCTTAAAGCGAGCTCCTTCCTTAAGGTCCCCAAATATACTTATGGTGCTTACCACAAAGTATATACCAAACACTGCCTCGCAGAAGATCACCTTCTGACTTACAGACAGTTCCAGATACAGATGGACCCCAAGGTCCCCAGATATACTTGTGGTACTAACCACAAAGTATATACCAAATACTGTCCTGCAGAAGTCACCTTCCGACTTACTGGACAGTCCCAGATGACCGGTCTACCAGAAAACCAAACCAGAATAAAGAATATACTCACTTACAATGATGGGGTCCTTGTCTGCCTCCGCAGTGATCCGGTGAGTCGAGGAGTCCCTCCGGGAAATCCCGGGGGTACCCTAGGGAGTCCTGTTCCCAGCGGGTCCTGCGGTCCGGCAGAGAGGTCGTCCCATCTGGGGTGCCAGATTGATTCAAAGATCGAAGCCGAAATTCCTTTAAGTGGTATATTCTTTATTGCAGCGCTGGATGCACGGGGGATCTCTCCACCTATCGTGCATACTCAAAGCAGAAAGCAGTCTTGAATTTATACAATCAATCTATCAATATTCTACAAGCACCTATACATATGCATTACCTATCCCCGCCTTCCCTCGCTTCTCATGCTAATTAGTCTTTTGGCACCTTGCGCCTGCGCAGAGCCTTCCAAGAATTGTGGGCAGGGGTCTTTGGGACGTGGGCAGGGGTCTTTGGGAGGAAGACCCCGAGTCTTCCTCACAGTGTACTTTTCACCTTTGGTCAGGAATCTGCTGAATTGGCAGGTTTCTTAATTGCGAGAGCTGGTTGTTGCCAATTCTTCCGTTTGTTGTATCTTTATAATGAATTCCAATGTCCAGTTTTGAGATTTATAGTCCTTACGTTTGTTTCTCTGTCCGTCTGCCGCTTCCTTATCATGAGTTTCAGTGTCTTGTTTCGAGATATACAGTCCATGTCTGGGGATTGTCCTTGCCTCCCCAATGCCTCCCCAATGCCTCCCCAATACCTCCTTAATCAAAGTTAATGTCATGTCATGTGCTCTTGCTGTGGTACTTTTCTTCTATACTGTATTTAGGTTGTGGCATGATTTTACGATTTAATGGAAGGAAATGTATATAACTGGTACTTCCAGAACATGCTCAGAGATATAGTACCATATTCTACATAGTACATATTTTCTTCCTATCTGAGTTTTTTCAGGCTTTCTGTAGCAGGAAAACAAACAAACAAACAAACAAACAACAACAAAAAAAAAAACAGAACAGCAATGCTAGCTGTATACTCAGACATCTGCTTAATCCTTATCCCCTTCGCATTGTCAATACCCATCTAATTCCACTTTAACAACAGTAATTGGCTGATGGAGTAGCAGATATAGATTTGTTTTCCTGATGACTCCTTGACTTTTTTCCTCTGGTAATACTAATAGAATTCCAAATCCTTACTGGTGTGATCATGTCATGAGTAGGTCAACAGTCATGTCAAGGTCCTATTGGAAACTTCATAGCTAACATCTTAATTTAGACTTAGCTATCTTTTTTTCTTGTATGTGCAATTGTAAGCAATTCTTCCGCGTATCGCACTCGTTCCATTATAACACAATTCATTTGATGCAAAGGGAGGCAGTTCTGCATGTGAATTGTTTACTGAGTTGTAGTTGGCTATGTATGAATTCAGTAAGCCTCTTTCCAGGTGTGATGCATTATTTGAATTATGTCAGGAGCTTGAAGGAAGAAGAATATTGCTTGCTTGTTAAGATTTTCTGTTATTTCAGTCGTTCAGTTAATGAGAATTGAAATGGGTATTTTGTGTTTTTACTACTTAAGAAAAGCATGTCTGAAAACTGGATATGTAAGGTTTCTTGAGTGGTTGAGTTGATCCAGTGGTTTCCTGACACCAGAAGGTGTTTC
The DNA here is from genome assembly GCF_009819795.1 of Aythya fuligula. Classification (NCBI taxonomy): domain Eukaryota; kingdom Metazoa; phylum Chordata; class Aves; order Anseriformes; family Anatidae; genus Aythya; species Aythya fuligula. The sequence goes on along the minus strand of NC_045561.1, from coordinate 20,031,821 downwards.
CTTTTCTCTTGCTTTCTTTAATTATATCCTAGCTCTTAACCCCTTTTCATACCTGCTCCAGGCCGTGTTCATTCTTCTTCTATGTCTTGCAACAGCTTTGGGTTGTAAGACCCATTTCTGAGCTGTATCAATTCACCAGAATGGGCTAAAAATCAGACATTTCTGTCTGGGTCAGCTTTCTGAGCTTTTAGTGAGCCGGAAATCTTCTGGAGCCACTCAGGAGCATCAACTCTGACAAGAACATGAAGTTGATGTGGATGGAAAGGGGGGGAAGTGGAGCAGCTCCCTTTCAGTAGTAGGAAGTCATTTAGGACAGACTATGCTTCTTGGTGGGATTTTGCCTTCAGTTTTCGGTTATATAACTTAGATTTGAGAAGTAAAGCTCCATGGTTTCAAAACCTGTCCAGGTTTGGGGAGCTAATGACAGTCTTTCTCATCCCCATTCACCTTATTTTGTTTTTTCTAATACCTGAAGCTTTATATTTATTTTTTGCACCAGTATATATCCAGTGTGGGCATGGGAAGTTTGTCTTGTTGCCTTTCCTGGACTAGAAGCAGCATTGCAGAAGTTCTTGTTACTGACTTGAGAAAGATCAGAGTAGGCTGCATGTGCTTGCATTGTTAGAAGTAACAACTGATTAAACACCTTTTGCCTCTTAAAGCATGTGAGATTTAATTGAGTGGTTAAGAACCAATTTTGGCAGAGACGTAATCTCACTTAGTCGTTTGGCTAACTGAATAGTACTCAGTATTGAAAGGGTGTATGCAGTCCCCTTGATAGAGATTCATGCACTTGACCAAGTGCTTAAATTTTACAGGGAAACATTTAAATTCAAGTGCTTTGGTAGTCCTGCATCAGAGGCAATGCCTATCTGGGGGATTACCACTTTTAAATCAGCAGAGTATGTTAACCAGAGTCTACAACCTGGTTTACTGCCTTATCAAACTTCTCTGTTTTTATACTCTGTCTAAAACCTTCATTTTGTGAAGTTGCTGACCAATTATAGTAAAGTCAGCCGTTGTTAGCACTTCTGTCTAATGTGTTAAGTCGTCTTAACTTTCCTGCCAAGCATCAAATTCTCTGTTTTGAGGGGTTTATTCTCCCCCTCTCCTTTTTGCTTTCTTCCTGTTGCTCACACATAAACATTATCTTCTATATTTTGTTTATTCGTGCCAAGCCATGTAGGTCTTTGATTTCCACTTTAAAGTATGGGTAGATCCCATATTAATTATACTGTTTGAGAATTTGACCAAATATCTGAAATATGCTCACAGAAATGTTCTTTTAGTCTAAAAAAAAAAAAAAAAAAACAAAACAAAAAAAAAAAAAAAAAAAAAAAAAAAAAAAAACAGAAACTGCTTTACTATAATGAATACTGTTTGTTTATTGAAGTCCTGGTTATATTGATTTGCTATTGCCAGAAACAGAAGTGCAGAAAGCAAAAAGCATAGCAATCTGTTCTTATCTATAAGAGTATCAAATTTTCCCTCTTGTCTCTAACTGAAACAAGCAACAGCAGTTTAGGATGTTAATCTGTAGTTTTAGAAATATGAACCACCTTAATATGTAAGCCTTCAAGAATGGTAATACTGTGTTAAATTCTTATATTGAAATACTTCCATTTGATAACATAGACAAACGATTTTGAAATGCCACATGTTGATACATTAGATGTTGTCATATAAAATATACAAGATAAAATCATATTCATTGGCCTACTACTGCTTCAGGGAAACACGCTGCATTTTCAGTGTAGATGTAAGCATGCACATTGTATAATGACCAAGCGTTATAATATTCATAACTTTCTGTGTAGAGTGAGTATATTATCTACTGCCTAGGAAGAAGTGGCTGAATTTGATTCCCTGTTTCATGAATATTTGAAATATTATTTTTGTTGAAATATTTCATTTTTCTTAAACTTGCAGAATCCAGTGTCACTGAAGTGTATTTGCATTTGTAATGTATGATAATTTAGGTATTAATCAGACTGAGATACGAATATGATAGTTAATAATAAGGAAAAGTGCCTTGAAATTATGTATGTTATTAATCTGAAACTCCAAATAATCTTTTCCAAACACCAAAAATCTGGATGTAAGACTGTAGTACAGTTTAATTTGGAGGAAGAAAAAATAAGCTTTTTTTTTGCTGTCGTAATACCTGTATTATATTTTGCCTGTCATTACAGTTTTGCTTGGAATACTGGAATAAATTGTGGTGATCTACTTAAATGAGAAGTTCAGATTTGAGATAATGTCTTGCTTCATTTCACCACGTGGACAACTGGGCAATGGAACTGGTTGCCCAGAGGGGTGTGCAGTCTCTGTCTTTGGCGGTTCTCAAGACCCGGCTGAATAAAGCATTTTGTAACCTGGTTTGACCTCAGTTCTGAGTCTGCTTGGAGCAGAAGGCCAGACTAGGGGTCTCTTGAGGTTCTTTCCAACCTTAATTATCCGGTGATCCAATCTTATGATCCTATTATATTGGGAAGTACCAAATCGTAGCTCTGTTTTGTTTTTTAATACCCACTTCTGCTCCCTTGTTGGATTACTTTTATCCAACAGGTTGTCAGAAAAACAGAATGTAACTGGCGTCCAAGAAAATGACCTAAAATTTTGTAATGCATATATGTTTATTTCCTCAATGGAGGAAAAAAAATAATTTATATATATATATGTATATATATAAAAGAAAATACTGTTTCAAATTAGAAAATTGGCTTAGAGGCATTTGAATTGTTAATATCAACAATATAAAAATTGAGAACGCTATGATCGTTCATCTGAACTTTTATGCTAGCACCACTTCACAGGGAAATGTTTTCCTGCTTTTTCTTTCCTAATGTAAATTATGTTTTCTTGGCTTTTGGATTCTATTTCCATCTCTCTTATTCAAGGTGGAATAGGTTAAGTCAGCAGTATGGCTTTTGTTTCAGTACAAAGCTTGAAATAGTCTTAATCTTCCCCTACCAGCACCTTGAAGGTTAACAGCTTATCCAGTGTCTTAAGGAGAAGTTAAATGAAGCAGCTCAGCTAGCTTAGCAGCTTGCAGCCCCTAAAACGGGTGAGGGTAAGAGAAGATGTGCATTCTCTGTTGATCCTGCTCATTTCCGCTATTGGAATAGTTCTGTATTTCACCAAAATTACTCAGCTTGAATCTGTCTGCTCGCTTTCACCCTCCTACCACCCCACCATCAGCATTTTACTGCATAGAATCAGCTCGGCTGGTAGAAGGTGCCAAGTACTATAAGAGCAACATAGGAAAGGAGAGGGTAATGAGACCTGTTCCTCTCACCCATTGCAGTATGCAGTTAACTCAGGAAGTTTTGTTTAAATAGTAATAATTTCTGCTAGTCCAGAAAAGATAAATATTGAAAGAAAGCATAAATATGGACAGAGTTAACTTGTTCGATTGTAACTGGAAGGAGTTAGTCAGTTCTAATGCGGTTACAAATTGAAGATTTTTGTTCCTAGCAGACTTGTGTTACATGCTTGTGCTTGTTTTCTGGTGTTCTCACAAAGTAGTAGGTACTTTCCAAATGTAAAAAGCACTGTCCCTGCTACAAGGAGGTAAAAACAGATGTGCAGAGGAGATTGAGGGAAGTAGTGTAGCAGGGTATTTAACCATTGGCTGGTAAATAAGAATAAGCTTTTGTTGTGTGTGGTGTTTTTGTGGTTTTTTTTTTAATTAACTTGTCAGTATAAATCAGTTGGATTTCCCATGGGCAGCATTGCAGATGAGGGTCTTCCAAAGGGAATTAACTGGAGGAAGGGTGAAAGCTATACAGATGAGTTAATGAAAAATGTTCAGCGCACAAGAGACTGAAAGAAATCAAATAACTACAAATGCTAGAAGAATTAAAAAATTGCAGAATCTGGTCTGTGTCAAGGGGAAGGGAGATGGCATGAAACAAAACAAGGCAAAATATGTGTGGGACGTGAAAAATGACAGAAAGCTTGAATTAGGTTTTGTGATATTGCTGGTACAATTCAATTAATCCTGTAGTCTGCAAGTCTGAAACACAAACCTTTGCCTAAAATGAGAATAGCAGGCAAGGAGGAAGATTTGAGACATCAGTATCACTGCTAGTCACAGTCCTGAAGGATTGTTAGAAGGTTTTGGAGATAAGAACAAGGACCAGGTTTTTTCTGTTCTTGGTTAGATTTTTATGGTTGTGTTTGGTTTGGTTTGGTTTTGGTTGCGTGCTGATGTTTTTATTAGGACTTCACTGGTGTTAAACTGAACATGACTGAACTTTGGGAGAAGTTTTAGGAAAGGAGTTGAGAACTGGGTTAGATGAAAGCTAACAAATGGAAAATTTGAGATCAGTCACATTTGAGAACCATCAACATGGATGTCCAAATTAGCTGAAACTGAAAGAGTTCTGAATGGGTTGCTGAAATTACTTCCCATTTTAGCTGGGCAGACCAGTTGAAATGGCCTAACATATTGAGCACACTGGAAGATCTAGCATTTGTCTAAGGGAATCTGCAAAGGAGAAAGTTCAGGGAGAACGGGTGTTTAGAGCTCTCCGTTTTAGTGAAGTCCAGACTCACATACAACATGCATTGCCATACTTCTTAATTGTATAAGAGATGTTCACTAATAGCAGTTAAGAAGCTGGTCCCAGAGAAGTTATTTCATAGGGTCTAAATAAAATAATTTATTTTTGGAATCTCAGCACTTACGTAAACAGTGAGACTTTCAAAGAGTGATTCAGAACACCAATGTTAGCTGTATGTTTCAGCAACTTCTTTTCATTTCTCCTCTTACCATTCTACCCCTAGCAGATGTTTGTTGGTAGAGGTTACACACAGTGTGTAGAAATACTTTGGGTAACAAGATAAAATATGATCTTTGCTTACTTAAAACAGTACCGTTTGTTTTAGATGCTAAGATAACAGCTTGGCTTGGTAAGAGCTCAGTTTACTTATTTGCTTGCTTGAGTCTGAATTCTGTTTCCTTCAGAAGTTTCTTTCTGTACTTTCATACTACCACAGTGCTATTCTGTTTTCAAGCCTGATTCTTATGGTGCTGTAATTAGCAGACAGAGGAGGTTGATCAAAAAAAAAAAAAAAAAAAAAAAGACATCTACTGGTTTTGACACTGAGAATTAATTATGAAATAAAAGACAGATTTGTGCTCAGGCTAGAATTAGCCTAGCAGTTCAAAATATAAGCAGTCACCTTGGAATCGTGTAACAAAAAGTGACACCCTTTCTTTTACTATAGGCTAAATATATCTTGTGAACTTAAGTTAGATAAATCATCTGTGTGTCAGTTCTATCTAGTATTCCATTTAATTAATTTGGAAAATAGTTGTTGCTTTCCTTTGACAAGCACAGAGTTCATGTTTGTTAAATACTTTGAAAAACATAACTATTTAAGTGGTTTAGATTATTATCAGAGAGGTTGTTCATTCTTACTACAAAAAGGTGACATTCAGCACAGCATTGGTAGCTGGTTTTAAATGAAGTAAAGTTTCAAAAGAGTATCTATAATACTGTTTTTCAAACCCTTTAATTAGCTTTTGCATGGAATACCTTACACAAAGTGCTGGCATCGTATTTTGCTCTTGTTCCTTGCAAGTGAACACAATTTGAATGCCATTAATGCAACTTTCCTTATTTTATGGCAACAAAGACTTCTCCAAATATCTTGCACTGGTTAATGCAGAAACAACATTGTGATAGTGTGTTAATCTTGAGTACACAAAGAACCACTGGAGGGTAAGAGGAGGACATCTGTTGGATAAGCTTTCAATATGATGAGAATGATAAGAGACCTACAACTGGTGCAAAAAACAGCTAATCTTTTACAGTATGTGATTAAAAACCAATGAATATCTTCTTTTCAAAATTTGTGTATTGATGTAGAGAGTAATAGCCCCATATTTCATAAGTAGACAAAGAGGGACCTTGCATTTGAGAAAACTGGCCATTCTAAGCTGCCACAATTTGTACTAGCAACAGTGACCATTTTAAGTTTAGGCCTACACGTTCTGGGTGGGTTGTTTTTATGATGGCTTGTCACTGTGATGGACGATCCCCTACTACCTCCTTTATGTATTTGTCAGCACAATAGTAGTTGTAGTACTTTTATAGTAGGAATTTGTAGGAAAAACTGTAGGAATTCTTGAGAAGATAGTTAATTTATAAATCATCTTGGAGCTTTGCATAACTAATAAAAAAGGTGTTATTACAAAGAAGTAGTTGTTATGAGGATGCTGAGAAATCAACTTTGGGAATTGCTAATTAATTTCTTCAATTCCTGCAGAATGACATTCGACGGAGTTCTCATGTATTGTCTAGGTCCAGTGCCATTGAAATTCCTATGGAGAGTCAATCTTCCTTTCAAATACAGAATTTCTCAAAAGATTTAGAAAGGGCTTGAAACTATTGATATTCCCTTCAGGAAGGGGATCAGCAATTGATCAGTGATGACTATCAATCATAATGTATACAATAGTATGCAAACATTTTTTTAGGCCACAAAACAAGGTAATTTTCAAGCTTTTATGGTAGTTGTTTCTGCTTAGTTGATTGCAGTCTAGCAACCAGAAGGTTATTCTTAAAACTTATAAAACCACATGTAGAGCTAGCTTATTGCTGTCAAGAAGGATATTCTTAAGTTTTGTACATGAATGGTTAGTATTTGCAGTAAGGAGCACTTCACAGCTCCATTCAGATGTTACCTATAGCTCTGTTTTCAAGAAAGTAAAATTTTGTGCATCTTTTCTGAACATAAATACACGATGTCATATCTGCCTTTTCTTTGGGTCTCAGTACTATGTACAAACTTGTTCTGTTTCATTACATTTCCATTATACAACGTGTATCACTTTAGTTACCAACACTGGTGAAGTTTTGTTCGGACTTGTATGAATACGCTCATATCAGTTACATATTTTCATAAAGTACAGGGGGTGGGGGCTTTTGATGTCAAGTAATGAAATGAATGTGGAATGGAATCAGTTCCTTACTCATTAAATCCAAAAGCACCTGCTGTATTATTATTTGGCTGTAAACCAAAAATAGAATGGTTTAGTTAAAAACTAGGAGGGTAGGAAGGGGAATCATTTAATCAAATTTATACAGCTTTCTGAAAGTTTTCTGGAACTAAAGTAGTTGGTGATGTAATGTATGAAGTCAAAGAGTATTTTGCTGTGATGAGGAAAACTAATGGAAACATTCACTTGGGGTAAGACAAATGGTATTAAATGAGAAAACACACCATGAATTGCAAATGGAGCTGAGTTAATTTGTTGCTACAGTAGTGTTGCCCTACTGGTAAATGAAGGCTGTGTAATTATCTTGCTGGCAGAGATAATGTCAAAACCTCATTTCTCCTTACATGCCTCATTTTTACATGAGGGCTAATTGAGCTGCAAGGTGACAACTGATTATATATGGCTATCATCAGGTCCTCTTGCTCAATTTGCAAATAATGTTATCTTTTTTAAGTGATGATTTTTATCACATGTCAAATTAAAGCATTAAAAAAAAACTTTTTAAAGCTACTTTAGTAATTTGTAACATAGCATTTCTGTCACTATTTTATTTATGTTTTTCAGCATTAATTAATACTTCCTCTAAGATTCTTGACATCCATTTTCTTGCAATCTCTTTACTGAAAGCACATAGAGACATGTACTAATCAGTTTTCTTCATGCCTCTTGATCGTTATGAATGAAAGGGCCCTTTATTATAATCCAAAATATATTAAGTTTTCTTTAAGTTTTCTGTTGGGATTGAAGTTTATTGGAAATGCCACTGAATACTTTGTTAATAAATATTTGATTTAACAAATACCTAGGTTTAAATCTTCTACTTTTTGATCGTGCATGCATGCTTTTAAGTAACTTCTGTTTAACTGTGGGATTTTTAATCACTTGTTAAAAAGTTATGGATTCATTTTAATTAAGGCTTCATTCCTGGAGATGGTTAACGTTGGTATTTTCCTTTGCTGTGTTCCCTTCAACCAGAAAAAAATGACTGATAAGGGAGCAAGAAACTTTTTTCCAGTGTAAAAAGTTCTAAAATAAACCAAGTCAATTCTCTTGAACTGTAGTGTACAACCAGTGGGAGGTGTATCTGGTATGGTGACACTAGTAAAAGAATGTGTAAGTATAATTTTTTCATAGGATCTAGCATGCCCAAAGACAGTGAAGGCAATGTATGCAGGGATGCTGTGTCAAATAAAAGCAATATTCCCTCTCTTTACAGATTGGCTTCTTGAGTGCCAGCTTTGCTTGTTAGTGCAGAACTGAAGGCCTAGGCATGACTAATGCCATTTGGCCTGACACTTTTTCGTGGCCTCCTCAGTCGTTGCTTTTCCCTTACATACACTGCAGTCTCCTTTCAAGATCCCTATTTTTTTTAATTCTGCTGCAATTGCAAAAACTGAAATAAAACCAGTTATTTTTTCATTCTAATATTGTAAAGCAACAATCTGGATTTGTGTGTTCCTGCCCAAAAGCGGTGAGCTACAGAAGTAACACATGAGACAAGACAAACCTTAAGAATATGCTGGGCGAAAAAGAAATTTCAATTTCAAAATCTGTCACTAATCCCAAGGCTGGGGGGACAATTTTCATAGCTCTTCTAAAAAAAAAAAAAAAAAAAAAAAAAAAGCATTATTTGGTAACACTGCTCACAAAATACATGCCATATATTTGCCAAAAAATAGATTCTGAAATCTTAGTTTCTTGACTACACTGTCTCCTTGCAGATACAACTTATGTTTAAGTGGAACCTGGGAAGTTTGATATCCTTGTAATGACCATCTTGTATTTCGGAGGACTCTGACTCTTACCAGCCTCTCAGATTTCTAATCAAACCAGGCATTAATTGTAGTCTAAATAATATTTTAGTACATTTAAAATAGGAAAATATTTTTAATTGTGAAATTCCAAAATAGACTAAGCCAGTTCGTTTTGCATTAAATACATTTCAAAAGTAAAAAAAAAAAAAAAAAAAAAAAAAAATCATAACGTTTAACTGATTGGAGTTAAACAACATTAAACTTTTATGTTTGCTAACTCCCCATACTTGTTCAGGTTTCAAAGCAAATATACACTTTCATTCTCAGATCTTTTAGTAAACTTCAATATGTGTTTTTAAAATTAGTAATGTAGAATTAATTCATAATTGGACCTGATAAAATTAAGCCCTGATTTACACTTTCAAACAAATGAAATAATGATGCAAGACTGTCTAAATAACTATTTAAGATACTGCCTATTTGTATCTTATAGTGTAGGAAAAATACTCACCTTTACTGGAAATCTTATGATTGGGATCTTAAAGAATTTTTACTTTATTAGATGGTTCTCTACTTAGAAATTAAATAATTCTACTTTTAAAAAGAAACAAACAACTTGAAGACAATTCTGTACTTCTCTTGCTTGTTTGACATCAGGGAAGGAAAAAAAAAACAAAACACACACAAAAAAAAAAAACCTGCAAAGCTTCTCCAGGATGAAAGGAGTTACTTGAAAGTGAAATGTGTAAATCCATCAGTAATATTTTAATAATGCTGGGTCATGTTGAGTTCTGAATAATTTAATCGGTGTATGTTTGCAGTTCTGTATGAGATTGTTGGAAAATACCTTTTTAATGACTGACTTGAACCCTGAACTATTTTTTTTAATAACAGTGATGTTCATATGATAGTTCTGTAAGTCTGAGAGTGTGTAGTAAGTTTATACTTATTAAATTCTTCAGAAATGTAACAGTTCTCCCTAACGTAATATAGCTGATACAGGAACTGGGAGGATACTGCCAATCTAACAATACCAGAAAACTTAACATCTTTTTTCTTGGGCTTAAGCAGCACACATACCCATTAACCAGCTCAGACTTGCATTTTGTTTTCTAAAGCTGCATCTTTTGAGTGACTTTTAGGTAAAAGCATTTCTGCTGTGTTTACTTATTACATACTGTGAGGTCCTAGTTAACCCTCTTACTTGGCGACCTTCAGTCCATCTTAAGACTGAAGAGAATTTTAATTCTCCTTCATGAAGTCCCTTGGCTAAAACCTTGGCTTGTTCCCTCCCTCCCTAAATGACTGCCTGTAATGAATAACAGAAGCATCACTCTTGGTTTCCATATATTGAGTTTAATATTTTTAGAATATTGTGGACATTAGAGAAATTAGTAGGTTTTCTTAATAAACTGTCCAGGACAGCCAGTAGTAGAGAAATCCATGCTTTACAAAATTTTCACGTAGGGTAATAGTAATTGTTCTAATAATGAAAAAAAAAAAAAGTGGCTATTGAGTATTACAGTAAAACCAGAAAATAATTCAGTGGGTAGTAGGAATGGAAGAGATGATGAGGAAACAGTGTTCTGGCAAGACAACATTTGCATTTTTGGAAAGAATTTAACGTTCATCTACTTGAATGTGTACTGGTGAAAACTTAAGCAATAAGTAATCCATTTCAAATTCTAAAATGTTTGTGCAGTGAGAAACCCATGATAAAAGTACATGATTCTTTCAAAGATTTTTTCCTTAAACTGTGTATTTTTGATTTATTTTACCTCAGCACATTCTGCATCGTGTTATTTTGTAGTCTTAAGAAAACCTATCTTAAAAGTACACTCCCATTGTACTTAGGATAACATTAGTTCATCTTAGCTACATAAAATAGCTATTAGCTTACAAATACATGAGAACTAGTACACAGACTGGCTGGATCATGAAGCAGGTGTAAAGTTTTACTACCTTGCAAAAGGACTTCAGGGATGCTCTGAAGCATGTGTGCACCATAACTATAGGTAAAACCCAGCACTCCAAAATGTGCAGAATAATGGTTCCAAATGTACAAGAGTAACAGCAGTGGTGTTTGCTGCAGATGCTTGTCAGGACTTGCAGAGCTCTGTGGATGTTAGGCTGCCCTAGCAAGTGACCTCATAATTTCCAGAAGCAGGTGGAGGTGGCAATTATAGCTATGGCCACTATCTTGAACCTTCTGTAGTAGGTGATGAATTGTAAATGGCTAGACCCAGTGCACAACAATAAACTCAAATAAATCTTCAATGTGTAATAATGACAAGACTGAAAGACTGGCAGTTATAACAAGGCTGCTGTTGTCACCCACTTTACTGTAGCCTTGATATCCATCATTATCAGCTGGAGCTAGCTCAAGAGTCGGACAAGAAGGTCTGAAGAAGGATGAGTTGTTTGCGCTGAAGCGTCCAGTAGGTCCCATCTGGCACAGAGTAAATGGGATTTTTTTGCCTGTTCACTGGGCCAGAGCTGTCCATCATCTTGGGCAGATATCTGATCACTTCATGCTGTGGGACAATATGGCTTTGTGCTGTTTGGTACAGCAATGGCAATTAAAATAACTAAATTTTTCATTTACTTCAAGCTTCTGTTTTACCTTAGCCAAAGGTGATCCTAAGAAGTGATCGTCATCTCTGCATTAATAGAACTTTTTATTTTTTTGAGCCAGGAAGTCAAGTTAGACAGGTCAGTGCCAAGTTACTGAAAACATTAAGGTAGAAATGAAAAAAGATTCAGAAAAACATGCAAGGTAGAATTTTTGCTTCTGTTTTCTCTGTAGCATGCTTAAGATTACCTGAAAATATCAAAATACAATGCAAATTGGCAAAAATACAGAAGCATAGTTGCTGTTAAAGAAATAGTTGGGTTGCTTAGCCCCCAGCAAGTTTCCTGTAATTACTAAAAATCCTAATTGTCTTAATGCATCTTAATTTAATATTTCTCTCTGCTAAATACAACTCTTTTGAGTTTACATCATATGTGTAGCTTTCAAATGTATCTGTTAGACAAGCATGAAGGATTATTCAAAAAATTGTTGTACACTGTAAATAAAAATGTGAAAACTTAGTTTAACATGGCATCTTATCTAATATTTGTTTGATCTTCAGACTTTTCATTGAGATCATAGGATTAATCAACATAACATGTTAGTCAGTGAATCCCAGATTGATTTATTTTTTCCCTCCTTAGGTGTAGCAATTCTTCAACAGAAAACAATTGAGTTTATTGAATAGTAATTTATGAAGTCAATATAATTGCACTTTGTGGATTTGTTTTGTTCTCGTGCTTTAAGATATTAAGAGGAATGAAAAAAAAATTTCCCCTCAGATGCCATCATTTTAAAATGAAGGTTATTTTATTAGAGGTTAGAATTTTATAGTATCTGGATTGCAAGCAGCTTAACAGCAGTTTCTTCTCTAAAGCTGTCTTATTTTACATTCATGGTAGGTTCTTACACAGCTTAATCCCAGCTTTAAAAGATTCAAACTTGTGAAGTGATGCATTATAGATATGTAGAGTCAGGTGTTCTTTTAATTTTAAGAGTATTAAGTGCAATGGGAGAATATTATTCTGGTTTGTATGTTCTTTTGTATATATTTCAGAAGCGTTAACGTTTTATATACGCTTTAGCTGTGAGGGTAGTTGTCAAACAAACATTTTAATGTCTGTGATGATTAAAAGAAAAGTCTTTTGAGATTTCTGTCCTTCCGTAGTAGCAGGTTCAATAGCTGATGTCCAGGCAAACTGACATATGATCACTCATGTTTTCTTTATTTCATAATAAATCGTTGAGCCTGGAGGCATCAGACACATGCAGATTTCTCTGCATTTTAGAGTCTTGATGGAATAGCAACTTCCGAATTTAAAGTACTGGCATATTGGTTTCCATCTCTGTAGACTTAGCTCAAAACAGCAGTAGCCACATGAAAATATATGTCAAGAACACTGTTTTCTCATACTGGAGTTTAGGCAATTTGTTTTCAGTCAGAGAGCTGTTTCTAACCTATTTTTGGAGCCCCTCTGTGGCCTGACCATACGTTCTAACATAATTTATGGTGGCACTGTAACATATGGACTTTTCATCATTGTCCAGCTGAAATCCTCTGTTGAACATGGATGCTACCCCCATAAGCTCCCAGAGCAGGTATTTTACAGTACAATTTAGTTTTGTGTAATCGGAATAAATCCATGCTAGACACACTAATGAAGGGTTGTTCTATTTTTTTTCCTTTTAACAATAAGATGATTTTGTTTGTGCATTTTATGTGCAAATTAAATTTGGAATTTTTAAGGAAATAAGCTTAATAAATTCATCATGAAACCCTATAAACACAAAGCTTCAACTTGTAATTAGGATGGACAATACAAAAATAAAAGAGTAATTCTAGACCCCGGGAACTTTACATACTGAAGACAGTAGAAACATGGAAGCAAAAAGATAATCTCACACATACTAATAATTTGTGACTGAAAAAGTCAGTAGTGTGTTTGTAACACATATGTTTTATTTCTATTCCTTTCTGTGCTTATTTCTATCCCTAGTACTGTTGGGATTGAGTTGGATTTTTGGATACAAGAGCATGCATGAACTGAAGAAGCAGGGACACAGGGTGGGACTAGGGACGGGGAACAGAGTGGAAAGAATTCGGAGATTTTTTTTTTAAAGTGCTTCTGTTTTTTCTTCTTTGTAACAATGGATGTAGTAAATGGTATCTGGGCGATATTAAACATATTAAGATATATTTTGACGTTAACTGGCAATGTAAGTAGTGAGTAAGTATTAGCACTTAATTGTGTCTACACCTTTTATAGAAAAATTATTATAAAAATATTTCTCCATATACTTGCAAATTCTTAGTCTGTCTAAATGAATTGATGCACGTTTGTGGTTGAAGGAAGATAATTCTTTTCCTTTCTATTTTCGCCTGGATGTCTTCATTTTCTATGCCCATCAGATCTTAATTGCACTGTTTAGAAGATAAAGTAATTTTTAGCAGCATTTTTTCCAAAAGGCAGCTGTATTGCTACTTATCTTTGCTACTTAGAAGATTGCAAGGCTTAAAAGATGTAAACACCTACAAACTTTAATTCAATAAATACCTTGTTGGCTTCTCATTGCTAGAGTACAATAAAAATTTGAATTTTTTTTGTTCTGTTCCTTCACGTGTAGGTCATATGTAGGTCATTAGGCATTTCAGCATGTCAGACCAAAAAGTCACACAGAATGAAGAGACACGCAGAATTAGCAAATATAAAATTATGTCTGAAACCCAATCTTTCCAGCAGAGCTTGGGCATTTGAGGCAGGGTTCTAGGCAAGTTTCTTTCTTGACAAAAAATTCAGATTCCTGAACCTTCTCATGTGAAGGGTACTGAAAAACATAGGTGTTCTTGGAAGCAATGGCTGTAGTGGTAGTGGCAGAAGCATCATCTGGTCTTCGCATAATTTCTTACTGTTTCTTGTATTGAACAGGAAAAGTGCAAGCTCTAGATTCACTGCTTATCCCTGCTAGAAGTTCTCTCTAGCCCACATCTTGCATCTCAGCCAACAGTCTCCGTAACTGCCAGCTTATGTTTTGTGTGGACACCTTTTTCTCTTCCTTGCTGATGCTGTGGCACTGAGCAGTAGAAAGTAGGACAGGAAGCAAAGCAAGGAAGGAGAATGTAGATTCCTAGATTTCCCTTCTGGAATTATTTCTGTGTTTTCTCCAATGACAGTCTGTTATAATGCATGGATCTACGCATGGGATTTGTTTGTACATATTTTAATTATCCTTCAGTAACAAAATGGTTTTTTTTTAATAAATATTAGTTGATACAATGCAGGTAGGCTAGTGCTCAGATAACACCGAACCTTCTTCACTTTGGTTTATGGCTACATTTTTTAAATGTATTTTAAAGAAAATGTTAAAAAAAAAATAAAAATAAATTATATATATATATATATTCCCTTTTGCTTCTGTTGAGTGTCTCTGCCAGTCAGTTTAGGTCCCTGACAGTAAAATTCATTCTCAAGACTGTTCAAAATTCTGATCGATTAGTCAGTTGTAGGTTTTTGAACTGGTCCTATTTTAAATAGCATCTTAAGAGAATCAGAATATTTTGCATCTCCCCAGTGTGCTGATATTCAAGAGCAGCATCTAGAACTCCAGTGGGTTCTCTGATTAATTTGGAAGCAGTAATCTAAATTATAGTATTATTTATTAATTGAATTAGAGGACCAGTGAATACGTGCAGTTTGTGATGAAATATTCTCGATAATATGTTGGGCAGTGATGATTGCCAGCGATGTATTTGTAAAGACCTGTGTGTAAAGTGTTGATATTCTCACAGTCAGCCCACTACCTCACAATCAGTTGTAACTACTGTGTTTGTCACCTAGCACCTGTTGTGCGGTCATGTTGCTCTTCTACAACACCCTATCAATCCTTCTATTATGTTTAAAAATAAAAAAATAAAATCATAATTTGGTTCATAAAAACCTCTAACTAAAATGATGATAGAAGTACTTTCTGTCAGAAGTCTTTTAGTCTCTTCTCAGCAGTACAATTGTAATTCATACCTTAAGCACTCTCAAACTTTTACTTGCAACAATCATTTCCATTTTTTATAACTGTTCCTCGGTTGATCTTTATACCATAAAAAATTGCTCAGGGTTTCAAAATGTTATGCCAATCCAAGCATGTTAAAACAGATTTACTCCTGCTTTGTTGGTATTGTTGTATTCCACTAGTGTTTATTTTTTAAAAATATTAATAAAAATCTAAAAATGGAAATGGTTATGGTTGTACCTCATTAGGGGGATTTTGTACATAAGTATTGCAATTTAATTTTTTTTCTCTAATGTGATGAGCAAAAGCACTTTTTACATTATGAGCATCTCTACACCAGGAACTGCCTTGAAAGTCTAGACTTTTTTCATGAAAATCCTCAGACTCCTTCAACTAGACATATGTTGTCACTGATATTTTAAATTATCTGTGCTGTTAGCATTTGAAAGCAGTTGCATTGTAGAGGATAAACATTCCATCATTTAAATCTGCGATATGTACTAGTTATTTGGATGATAAATTGTGAAAGACTGGAATTTCTTAAAACAATCTTCCATCACGTCAACCTAAATTTTTAGCAATTACATATGATAATCGTGTAATTGCACATCTTAATTATTGTATTTCTTAGCAAGTTATGTGTTTGTACCAATTATACTACCAAAATGTTCAATTACTAAATTACAGTTGTGTATTGAGGGAGGGTAGGGGGAACGGGTCTTTAATATGCCAGCTAAATGCAAGTTTATATCTAGAATTCTATACTCAATTTTGTTTAAAATAAATATTTAATATAAAAATGATGGTATACTATTACTGTTTCAAGTTGAATAGAAATAGAATTTCTCTGCTAAGAGAACAGGAAGGAAATATTCATGATGATACAGCTGAAACTGGGATAACAATATGCCAACAGATGGAATAATAGAAAGAATTCAATATAGAATCATAGAGTCATTAAGGTTGGAAAAGCCCTCCAAGATAATCTGGTCCAACCCTCCCCCTACCACCAGTATCACCCCCTAAACCATGTCTGGAAGTACCATGTCCAACCTTTCCTTGAACACCCCCAGGGACGGTGACTCCACCATCTCCCTGGGCAACCCGTCCCAGCACCTGACTGCTCTTTCTGAGAAGAAATGTCTCCTCATTTCTAACCTGAACCTCCCCTGGTGCAACTTGAGTCCATTCCCCCTAGTCCTATCACTAGTTACCTGTGAGAAGAGGCTGACCCCCAGCTCCCCACACCTTCCTTTCAGGCAGTTGCAGAGAGCAGTAGGGTCTCTCCTTAGCCTCCTCTTCTCCAGACTAAACACCCCCAGTTCCCTCAGCTGCTCCTCACAGGACTTGTGCTCCAAGCCCTTCGCCACCTTCATAGCCCTTCTCTGGACTCTCAAGCACCTCAATGTCCTTCTTGTAGTGAGGGGCCAAAAACTGAACACAGTACTCAAGGTGCGGCTGCACCAGAGCAGAGTACAGGGGGACAATCACCTCCCGTACACACTGTTTTAGCAAAGCACAAATAATTTTTTTCACAGCAAAAAGTTACCGAAAACTAGTCTTTATTCCCACCTCACACAGACCTTCACCATCACATCTAATATTCTTGTGTACCATCTGGGCCGTTGTTGGGGATAGGAGGCTGGTTGGTTGGTTAAATACATACGGCACTCCCTTTTTTTTTTTAGTAACCGTGGGGAATGTTCCCAACCTTGTCATATCAGTCAATAGTGTGTGTCAGCTTTGACTTAGCTTTCTTTCTAAATCGTGTTATTTGGGCTGTCTTGCTAAGAAACAGCCTGTCTTTTTCAGTCTTTCTACACAGTTTTAATCTTTTGCTCAGGCTCCCATCTTTCTCTATTTTCGATTGTGGTTTCTTGTCTAGTCTTGACAAAATCATTTTGCCTGTTTATATCCATTTAGAATGTGGTTACAAAGATTGTTTTCTTGGCTGAATGTCTTTGCAATCCCCTGCCTTCTTTTACCCATTTCTTTCATACTTCAGGTGCTTTTCTTTCTCTCAGGATCCTTCCAAATCTGTTTTTGTAGCTATTAACAAATAAATGCAATGACTTATCTGAGTTTTAAATCTGCTTTAAGATTCATAACTTGTTTCTGGGTAGTAGTGACTTTTTTACCTTGCTTTTGTGTGGGTTGTTTTTCTGTGTAGCTCTGTGTACAGGATACTGAGATTAGTTTCACATTGCTTCCTTTTGTTTGTTCAAGTACACTTGTTGTGAATACAGTCAAGCTGCCACCACAACAGTGAAAGCAAAAGCAGCTCTTCTAGTACGATGATGGGATCTTTAGTCATTCTTTTACTCACTTGCATTATCACTCACCTTCTTTCTGGTTCAAAATACTAAGTCCCTCAGTGTTATGTAGCCGAAGAATCTCTGTCCTTGGCACTTCCCTATGCATTTTGCTCAGTGATCTTTATCATAGGAAAGTTTTTTCTATTTTGCTTTTTTAATCAAAATTTACCTTTTTGCAATCCTGATTTGTTACTCCAGCAATCATAGGTGACATTGTAGGTGCTTTTCTCTATAATAAATTTCTGTATTTGAAGCCTTGTATGTCATACTTTGCCTTTTCATACTAAGCCAGCACTGTGGCGTGTTAGTGAGTTAAGATGTGAGGAATCAGTGTCCCATCACAACTGTTTGGCTGTGTGTTCCAAGAAGATGTCCTGTTTTATGAGATTAAGGATTGTTTTGTGTCATGTGTCTTTGTCAGCTTTTTGTACAAGAAACGAGAGTGAAAGGGCATGGAATAGAGTGAAGTTGGATGGACCTTGGGTGGGGTGGGACATTGGGACCATCCCCTTCAACGAAGTTTTGGTAAGCCAGTGTTTCCTGAGAAAGGAAGATGTCAGTTTAACAAAATAATTCATAACCACCAAAAAACAGGAGTCTTTTTCAGCTCACAGGACAGATTGAAAGCTGTGAAAACCAATTTGTCTATTCTTGCCCCAATACCAGCCTTTACATTACCTGCATAGTATTTGCTATGCTTTCCTTTTTTTCCAGTTTTGCATTCTTGACTTTTTCCTTTTGAGAATCTTTATAAAACTCCTGTGGAGTGCCACAAGGAATGTCTATTAGAAGAAGATTCCCCATACGTAATTATTTTAGAAGATGATCAGCTGTGATTTTAATCCATTTTATATATACACTAGGAGGTGTATTGATTTTTGACTAATGATAACTTTTAATGGACCTGTCATGCAGTATCAAGTCAGATTCTTTAGAGAATTCTTAAGGCTTAGATGTATTTCATAACCCTTACATGATGCAGCAAGTGCATTCATATTAAAGCAGTAGTGTTATCTTGGCTGATGAGACTTAAGACATTCTTTCAAGCATGCCAAGAGGATCACTGTCAAGTACTCTGTTTATTATGGAAGAAATGGTGTCTTGCATCAAAACTAATAAGCCTTGCTGTTTGTGAAAAATAAGTATTTAGAATCAGTAATACTTCTGTGTGTGTTTTCCTATAATTAACTCACAGTGAATTCAGAATGAAATAAAGAAGAGTTTTACTTTTGCCAAAAAGATGCTTGTGTCTTCCATGAAGAGACTTCTGAGTACAGAAATTAAACAAATTGTAAATTTTCTTTCTCTCTCAATCTCTCTGAATAGATGCAGGCTAACTGATAGCAGGATCTTCAATTGTGATTTCCATAGATGAACTCTTGGTCCTTCCTGTGCTGACAGTTGCTTAGTTTTAGTTTTCCTGGAAAAGTATTCTTTCTGCGCTTCCTAAACTATAATCTTTATTCTCTCCACTTCATAATAATGCGTTTGTGGAAGGTGTGCTGTGATATCGGTTTTTATCTGCCTCATTTCTTTTTTGAATATTGGAAAAGGAAGATGTTTTTTACAGATTAGTAACCAATTGGCTAGTTATCTGATGATTAGCAAGATAGCTGTAAAATTAAAGGAGCATTTTTAAAATATTTTCTGACTTTTACCCTCTTTATCTTAACAATTTCCTCATATAATTTCTGATGTTTTAATACACTTCTAGTTTTGTACATTCAGATCTTCATTTGGAATACCTTTTGTCTAATGATCAGTTTTGTGTTCCTAAGAGATGTAACATACTGTATTTCCAAATACATGCTTTCATAAAAGGAATCTTCCCTTTTTAGAGGAGTACTAAGACACGTATATGCTTTGCATACAAACATTTTCATTTCTTATTTTCTTTAAAATTTGCTGAAGCAATATACTACTAAGTGAAATAATAAAATTCTCAGTATGTGAAATCTTTGTTAAATTCATAAGTTTTTTTATCAAGATCATATTTTGTGGAGGGTACTAATCCAAAATAGAATATTATAAAAACATTGAGAGGCTCTTCAGAAACATTGTGCTTTAATTTATAATGTATAATCTATACATACTGTATAAACTATATAAACAATCAAGCAATCATGTCTTTCAGTGTTATCTATTGCCATCATTCCCCATGCATTGAGGCTCTCACTATAGCTATTACTATAAAACGTTCCCTAAGTACATAAAGGCTCTAATCGTTAAGATTTTTATTACCAGCCACACATACAGAGCTGCAAATTGCCTTGTTTCAGATTTATTATGTATTACTCCAGAAATTCTATAAAGATCAAAAGAACTGATTACAATGTTGACCTTTGCATTAACTCATCTGAATTTAAATTCAAGTGTTTGATTTGGGAAAATAAGTCCATTTATCATAGGTCTGCTACTGAGGGGATTGTGCAGCCCTGATTGGGAGTGCTGAGACCAAATTTATTTATTGAGCGTGGGCTTGAAAATTGTTTGTAGGACAAGAGGAACAAAAGTTTGACCTGCCATTGTGTTGCACCCAGGGAACAATGTGGCAGCTGCCTTTTTCAAAACATCAGCAGTCTGTTCTTGCCAAAGAAACAAAAGATATTTATAGTTTAAATGTATATAACTACTTTGAAAATACAAGCCAACTAGTCTTCTCTCACTGCTAAATATAAATGTTACAGTATAACAATATGAAGGAAGATGTGGTATTCTGGATCTTTTTTCTTCTTTCAAATCTATTCAAAGTTTACTGTCCCAGAAACATAAATATTGGAGAACTGGCTACTCGGCTAGTAGGATTGTAGTTTTATCAATTAAATGTAGCTCATCTGATGCGCATATTTATACCAACTGAAAGCCTAGTTCCTTCAAAAAACTAAATAAGGGTAAGAGGAATCAGAAGTTATAGAGCTGAAAGTAATATGCAGTGTGTAGCATCTTTCTAGTATTGTTCATCGTCTTGTGTAATGCTAAAGGTGGGGGCTTTGTCAAAGAACTGCAACTTAAAGTGTCAGAATTTGCAGTTTCGTGGGCTTAGGCAGGGATGTAATTTACTATTTAAAGATGCTCTTTCCACGCTGTTATGAAATAAGCATGTTCTTTTCAGTGTAAACTTCAGACAAAATTTTTTTTAGTCTACCATACATTTTGTTATCTACAGCACTGCCTTGTAGGTTTAGCTTTCTGGTGGGTGAAAAAATGTATTCCAAAACTTGAAGGAAATAGAATCACACAGAATCACAGAATTTCTAGGTTGGAAGAGACCTCAAGAGCATCGAGTCCAACCTCTACCTAACGCTAACAATCCCCACTAAACCATATCCCTAAACTCTACGTCTAAACATCTTTTAAAGACTTCCAGGGATGGTGACTCCACCATTTCCCTGGGCAGCCTGTTCCAGTGTCCAACAACCCTTTCGGTAAAGAAGTTCTTCCTAACATCTAACCTAAAACTCCCCTGGTGCAACTTTAGCCCATTCCCCCTCGTCCTGAAATAACTCCATTGTATTAGGAATGAGATTTTTAGCTCAAAAAAAAATGTTACTCGTTTACTTAATCTGACTCCTGAGGAACTGTGAAAATTTATACTGCTGGAGCTTTCGGGAATTGCTTTTCCAGAATTGTATTAAATTGGTAGGTGGTGGAGATTAACACCAACTCTAAATCCATTGTTTCCTTACTGAGGCTCGGAACGTTAATGAGGTTCTGCTTTAGGATCAGAATCGTAAAGCACATTGGAAAGAAAATATTTTTCATGCAGAGACAATGAAATGCTGGAATTTGTCTATTATTGTTGTTGTTGACATGAAGACATTCATTGACTCTGAGTAGGAGAACAGACACTGAAATTTCTGAAGGTAGTATTCTCCTTAGCTGCTGTTGTTTTGTTTTGTTTTTCTTTTTGAATGGTAGAGGTTTTTTGTTCTGTTTTGGTTTTGACCAGGTGAGGTTGGAAGGGACTTCTGGAGGCCAGGTGATCCAGCCTCTGCTCAAGCAGGGAGCACAGGGCTGTGTCCAGTTGGATGTTGAAGAGAAGAGCCTGGAATGTTCAATTTTGTAGAAATAAATATTTAAGTTTAGCAAAATAGGATGTTACTTTATTCTTGAATCAATCCAGAGCACCAAATTGTGTTGTGTGCTTATTTTACATTTGCACGTGGTAAACTAAGATCTTATCTAAAGATAAATGGAGTCAATTCAAAGAATTCAAGGAATATGCAGAATTCTCACAACAGGAAAGAGGAATCATATATCAGGATAAAAGGATGTTATAATGGTGGATCGTGCAATGTTATAGAAAGTAACTTCAGAAACTTTAAGCTAAAGTACAAATGGAAAATATATCGTTACCAATTGTAGCCACAAAATCTAACTTGAAGTAGCTCAATATGGAAACTTCTGGAGCAAAAATAGGCTTTAACTTTGAGAACTGCAGTTCATTCCCCAAAATCTTTCCACTCTATAGTTCCTTCCACTGGTGATAGGAGTAAGCAGGACTTTGATTAGGGGTGAAGCTCCACAGCTGATCTCACAGGTCTGCAAGTGAAATCAAAAATTGAAAATGAATTCCTGTAATGGACTGATGCCAAAGATATTTCTGAAAAGATTTCATGGGAATAGGAATTCACCCACTTCATTTACCTGGTATCAGAGATTCAGGTATAGTATTTAGCTATGGAAGGAGTTGAGGTAAATATTTTTATTGATGCCTTTTGAAAATAATAATGCATTTTTTTTTAATAATACATATTTGCCCAGAGAGGTTGTGGATTGCCCCATCACTGGAGGTGTTCAACATCAGGTTGGGTGAGGCCCTGGGCAACCTGATCTAGTGGGTGGCATCCTTGCCTATAGCAGGGACCTTGAATATGAAATATTCAAGGTTCAGGACACTGGATATTGTTTGAACCTAGTTTAGTTAAAAATAAGGACGATCTAGTTAAAACTGGAATAGGTCTGCATCACTTAACTTTAGAGCTGGGACGACTTTTCTGAAGATTAAGCGTTAAATCATGCCCTTTGCTTTCTGAGGAGTTGTTTTGATCTGTGGAACTAGTGCTGTTTTTTGACTCTTCCCAAGGGACGGGCATTTCCAAAGTAGGTAACACTTAACCCAATATTGGAGAGATGACCTCAGGTTCAATAGTAAGCTGAATATTCTTTTTGAATGTGAACTGCTTTGATAGCTTCCCAATGTATGTGAGTTTTCTCTGTTCAGTTGATTACTTTCCTTGACACAGTTACATGCAGGAAGAACTTGAAATTGTTCCCAAATCTTTGATGGCATTTACTTTTCCCGATAAAGGTCACTACATAGGTATGATTTAAAAAATACAAAAACAAGCTCAAAATATATTTTGTTTTGTTACTTAAATACCTTGGATCATAATTAGAATTTATGTTCAACTAGTTTCTTGGAGAAAAGTTTCAAAACTGATAGCCAAGTTTTTTTTTATTATTTGATATGAAAACATATTTAAGAAAAAATTAGAGATAATAGTGCCCAAAGTTTGAGTCTGAATAAATTATTGAACTACTAAAACCACAAACTATATAAAAAAAAAAAACTTCAGAAAAATGCAAGAGTTGCCAATACCCCTCTGTTCATTTTGACACTATTTTATCCTCATTGCTCTGTTTTTGTTTTTGTTATTCTTTCTGCATAAATATTCAATGTACCCCTAGTCTGCAGTTTCATCTCTTGCACTGATATTTACTACTACACATAATACCCTTGCCTTGCTTGACCCCAAATAGCTCTAGGATGGTACAGTATAGCCTATAAGTCTTTTTTTGTAACATCTGCTTTTAAGATATTTCTCACTTCTGACCAGATCTAGGAAGAAGTTCATTGCTTTTTCTTTCCTGTATGTGTGAGGAACATGACCGGAGCGAAGTCCTGTATCTAGAGTATGAACCAATGACTCCAGTTTTTGCCTTTTTCAGAGAAAAATGTGAAACTGTGTTGCCTTAATGTAGGAATAGTCTCACTGGGTAACGAGAGAGTAAATCAGTTAATGAAGATTCAAAAGAGTTTGGTATTTTTCTCGTCTAGAGGTAACTAGTTACTGATACTATCAGGAAGCCTGTCTTATGGCCCCTTGCACAACTCAGCCCTGCCTGAAGTTATGATATGTACAACAGTGCTAGTCCTGAAACTTGCATTTAATAAGCAAATGTCACAGATATGAATTGTAAGCAAATGAAATGCAAACTTAACTCACTTTGCAGTCTGTGCCCAGGATACTACCACAACCTACTTAAATGATAAACATTGCACTGAGCATGTTGGTTATGTTATTTACTCAGTCATCTTGGGAATGGGACAGAAGATTAATCAGTGTGTCTTTGAGCTTCAAACAAAGCAAAGGGATTCAAACATCCACTGTTCTAACAAAACACAGTAAAACTACCAAGGAAATATGTGCCATGAAAGCCATAGGATTTTATATTCATCTCAATAATCAGAAAACACCAAAAAAAAACATAGTAGTGATATGTAATCTTTCTAGAGGAGTGGAAAGCAGATGCAACCATCATTCTGTTCCTAGAAGACAGGCTTTGCCTTCCTTTATGAATTAGCTTTTTGGAATAGCTATTGTTTTGAAGCATAACAAGTTTAAATTACTGTAAAGATCTATAGGATTTCTTAAGAGTCTAATGTGGTTTCCCATTATATAGGGCTTGATATCATACAAAGAGAACCTTGAAGCACTCTTACTGACTAGGATAGTAAGGTAAATACATTTAGTCTCCAAATCGAAGTTAGTGGTGACTTCGCACAATCCATTCATAGCGTTTTGGTAGAATACATCTCTGGTATCTGCATTATGTTAGAAATTTTGAAGTGCAACACTACCTTATCTTAGCGTTGATGTCCTGATGTGGGAACACTATTAAGCCTAACAAGCTTGACAGTATCTTTTAAAATGTATGAGTGGAATTCCCACTTTTGATTTATTCTTCCCCCTCCCCCTGCCCACTAGAACCTACTTGTTTCCATTTCTTCTATAATAGAAGTCATGAATTATTTACATTTGATATTTGAAGACAAGATGATGGAAAAGCTTGAGAGCGTCTTGCAAAGAAAAAATATATACATTGTGATATATTTTAAAACATATTTTATTTCTACATCACTTTGCTTAGGGAGAAAAATAGTAGAGAGATCTTAAGCTAGAATTTATCTTGACCTTAAAAGTGTCCAATGAAAAGTTGATTTCTGAGCCTTCTACTTGCTTCTCCTGATCATCTCTGCTGGCATTTACAATTGAGATGGTGGTTACAGTTATACATTAAAAGTTCAGATGGCAGAGATGGTTCTCGCAGGAGGGAATTTCACCTGAAATGAACACAAACCGTTTTGTGGGCATTAATTCTTTAACTGTTCAAAAGGGTGAATGTTCACATGTGTAAATATCATAAGGTTTGTTATTTATCAAACCGTATAAATTTTGAAAGCTGTTTTATTCCACTCTTACCAAAAAATAAATAATTTTTTTTTGGTACATGAATTATCTTCTTCATGTGGGAAATTCTTATATATACTGCAAACAACTTTCTTTTACACCCAATCTTTCTGTTGGCTCACCCTCCTGAAAATTGTTTAGTTTGTTTTTTGTTATCCAGTCGGTAATATAGCTCATTGATTGCCACATGTGAAAAATAAAAGATAACAAGGTTTTCCTGCAAATTAAACTTGACTGGTTCTGTACTTTTAGACTGTACAGAATTGTAGGTGCTAAAATAGGAAACCCTTTTGCAGATGAGAGGGAAAGTGAATTATCCTTACAGACGTGTTCAATCCACCTCTGTGGTTGCTTGTCTTAACCACTTTCTCAGACACTAGAAGTGTGGTAGTACTTGTGTCTGCTGCGGATCTTTTTCCTGTAAGGTACACTGTGGGCTTCGTTGCAATATAGGCAATGATACATTCTGTTCAATTCCCGAGGTAGGCTGTTTGTTTTTCATTGAGTTATAATTTATTTCACTAAAATCTGTTTTCCCTTTTGAAAATGAAAAAGGCAATACTTGCAGTTTGCATTCTAGTCATAGAATGCATTTCATGTACTTTCCGATAATAGCAGAAATCTAACATCAACATGTGTAAATATGTTCATTGCTATATACATTAATGGAATTGATGTCAGCATGTTAAAAATGAGTTTTAATGTACAAGTAAAATGAAAAGACTAAAACAAATTATTTGACTAGAAGCTCCATTTATATGGTGTATGTTTCAGGCTAATCATCAGGGCTTACTGTGGGTCAGTATGTCATATCCCAGTGGTGTCTGGTGAGATGGAGGGTTATCTCATATGTCAGCTAGATATCCCTGTGAACCATTTTGAGCAGTCAAGATAATAGGACTGAATTCTGAAATGGGGTAGAATTCTGCAATGGGGTTGAATTCAGAACAGGAGGTTGGAAACGTCATACAGTGTCATGTGTGAGCACAGTACTGCTACTTAGGAAGGCAATCACCTTTTGGTGTGAATAGTCACTTATGTTTGACAATAATCCCTCTTGATAAGTTACAATGAAAATGAGAGAAAATAGCAAATCAGGTACGTACTCCTGTAGAAAAGAAAGGTGAAGGAAAAAACTTACTTCCTTACTGGTGGTGCTTTCCTTTTTTTTTTTCTTTTAAATCTAATTACGTATTAGTTTTGCATTTGAATACTGATATTGCTTGATAATCTATGCAGTATTTTTTAACATTGCTTTGTATTGCTTTTACTCTCCCCTATTGAAGTTGTGCTGACCACAATTAATATATATTTTTTTTTTATTAAAACACCAACAACAAACTAACTTGAAAATCTAATGTTTCTTTTTTCATGAAAAAATCTGTATATTTATGTACCTTCAGGAAATGTTAGATCGCCTTTGTGACAATAGATGTACTTTCGAATTTGTGGTCTTTTTTTGTTGCTGTTATTGTGTATTTTATTTTTATAAATAAGGAAAAGGTCAAATATATTGCTCATTTCTGAAAAGAGTAGTTATGTAGTCTCTGGTTTCTTATCTTCTCAGATGACAACATGGTTTCTAATTTTGCATCTAAATCAAACCATTGATATCATAATTGAAGTAGTTCAGTCTTAAGTTATATAAGCAAAATAAATTGCAAACTACTTGAGTTTCGTTTGCTTCCACCTTTAGAGCTAGCACAGTATATCCAGCTGAATTCCCTTGGCAATATTTGGAAAATCGCGTATTGCATGCCTGTATTTACAGTATCTATTTTGACAAATCTTAGGAGCACCAAGGCTGAATGTAATCCCCCCCCACGCACACGCACTGCCTATCTACGAATGACTTATATTGTGTTTGCCTTTTATTTTTAGTCACGATGTAGGTGAATTAGCTGGTACTGATGAGCAAATTCTTTGTTAGCATTTCTTCACAGATTTGCTACCCTGGTTTTAACTCATAGCAAAAGCTTATTGCCTTATGTAGCTTTTGGTCAGCCAGTAGAGGCCACTCATAGCTTGCTACTGAAGCTGGACGGTGATTTGAAAATGGGGGTTTTGTTGTGTGCATCAGTTGTCTAATCCACTGTGAGTAAGCTTGCACTGCAATGAGCTGTCATAATATGACTTGTACCTGAAATCAGTTCTGCTTATAAGTAATTCTGCTCATATATGTAAATGCATTTAATATTGACATTTTCTGTTTCCTGTAATAAGTCTTATCATGTTAAGAATAAAAAACACTTCCAATAGTATACTTCAAGTCTTACAGCCAATGCTTTGATGCATTTTTTTATATCCTTTGTTGTTGGTACAATCTTTACTGTTGCTATATTACATTACTCTCATGAAGTAAAGATAAAAACACTGTAATTTGTTGGTGTGTGTGTGTGTGTCTTGTTTGTATGTTTTTGTTGTTTCTCCTAAATGAGGAACTGAGCTAAAGATAAAACTTAGCAAGGGTCAAAACAGCCAGCATGCAGTAGACAAAGGAATTGAACCTGTACCTCCCGGGTCAAGGCTAGTATCCTAATCACTGTGCTCTGCTCTTTCCTCCTGTCTATATCACTGAATAGGTAACTTCAGGTACCAATAATACTTTTATATATAAAAACATCATTTCAGCATTTTATGTCATTCTTAGATAACAGGGATGAAGTCCTCATGCTACTGAATTCAAAACCCTGTTGCCTTAGTGAGTCTAAGATTTCACCCTAGAATAAGTTTTATATCTACAAAGACAGCTAAAATATAATAAGGGTTTTCATATGCAGCATGTGTACCTCAGCATTTTATTGGTAGCTTTTTGTACTAACAGAAATTTGGTTTAATTTAAATATAATTTGTTGAATATTAGCTGTTTAGAGTAATGAAGTCACAAATTTTTAGCGATTGTTTTGTTGTCATATCTAATATTACTCAGACAGCCACCCTGAAGATTTTCCCTTTCCTAATATATAAAGTGGAAATAGTGATGTGCTGTGTTTATGCAGTCCTGAGGCTCATAGGTGTGTCTTTACCAGGAGTTGGTTTAATAAAGAGTTGTTTTTTTTCCATTGTATATTTTTTTCTTCATACTAACCCCCAGTAATGTCAGCCTTTTTTTTTTTCTTTTTTTTTTTTTCAGTGCTCTGAGCTGCTATTGGAGCAAAGGTACCACATTTCATATTGAGCATTAGGGATCTCAGAAGAAACTCTTTTAAAGACTCCTTTTTCAGATAGACATTTGCAGTTTTCACTTCACCTGATGATTTCTCCACTGACCAAATAAATTGTTTTACATTATATACCAGCACCATGCCTATTGGAGTTTAAGAAGCATTTGGACTGTGCTTTTAGTCATATGGTCTGAATTTTTGGGTAGGCCTGTGTGGTGCCAGGAGTTGGACTCAGTGATCCTTGTGGGTCCCTTCCAACTGGGGGTGTTCTATAATTCTATAATAGCTCCTCCAGTGTTACTATATCTAAAGCAGTAATGTATATCATTGAGTCATCATCAAGCTTATTCTGTTTCCTATTCTAAAGCATAGAATAGCACATCTCTTTGGCAAAGATTTAGGACAAAACATGGTCTGTGATGTTTTCCACTACTGTTAGCATTTTAACTAAAACAAAAACTTCACACCCAAGCCACTGACTTTCCAAAAGACTCTTGTTTTAATTTTATAATGAGTTAATTTCAAGTGTAGGTTTTGTATAAAAGCTATGTAATAGTGTAGATTTACAAAGAAATTCCCTGTTTTGCTTTTATACCTGATTTAAATTTTCCATCTTACTTTGAAGGAACTGTGTTCAGTAGCAGACTTTTATTTTAATCTCAGATACAGTCTCTTTTCCATCTGTCAGTGACTCAATTGCAAATAAAATTTTAAAAGACAAGTATTTTGAATAGTTATGTAAAAAGAAATGTAGAGAAAATTCTAACTGTGAAATTGCTGGAGAGATAGGAGAACTTGGACATATTCCTTGACTCTTAGAAACTTATTGATTCTCATTTTACCTAGTGTGTGTAGGATTTTCTGTTTGTTTTGTGAAAACAGTAACACATACAGGGAGATATGTGTTAGCTCTAGGGTTAAAGTCCAAGTCTTTTGACCTATTTTTCTTGAGGTTTTTCGTCTCCTATCACTTGCTTATTTTTTGCAAGCATAATAGCAATGATCCATTTATTTTTTTACAATACTTTGTGCTGGAGGCCAATTTTAAAGAATTATAACTGGAGTATCAAGGAACTGGCATAGAAATAACTATTCGGCTAGTGGACCGTGTCTTCATGAAGACCTCATAGAATAGGGTTTGACGGAACGTCACCTACAGGTAATCTGTACATTAAAGTGATTCTTCTCTGGAATGGTCAGGTGGACCCTTCAGCAAGAGTGTGCTTTTAGAGGGAATAAAAACATAATGGTAACATCAAACTAAGATTATGACAGTGTTTCAACAACGTATGCTGTGAAAGCTGTTTTTATTCTTTTAGTTCTGGCTGTTGCTCCAAGTCAAAGGATTTGCATCTGTGTTTTTTAAAAGCTGTATTTTAAATCCGAAGCTTTGTTTATTATAGCCAATTTCCTGTGCTTCTAGTGAAGAAGGGCATAAAATGAGTGATAATAAATTGATGCTGAAAATAATAAGAAATTGTTCCTAACCAGGGCAATAAAACACAGAAAATAGATTTTCTCTATTTCTTCCCTTCATATCGTTTGATTTAATTTCCTGTAAATTGGCAATTACAGATCTGTGAATTATAGAAGTGCCATTGTGATGCTATAGTTTCTACTGCAAAATCCTAGTGTTAGGATTTTATTTTAATTGTGTTTTGTTTCTGGACAACAACTTATTTTGCAGAAATTCCTGCCTTAGAAAATTGGATTTATTATTGAACTTTTCAAATTGTGTTCATCAAAATAGTGTTTTTAGAGAAAGATACTGTAAATATGTGAACTGTCTTCTGGAATTAAAAGATTTGCTTAATTTAAAAAAAAAAAAAAAAAAAGAGTTGTTTTTGTTTTACATATGTTAGTCTGGAGTTGATCATAGCTGTTAATTTATAGGGGAGGAGGGAAAGGGCCAGTTGTTTTATACAGAAGAGTGATTGTCTTACCTGTGTAACTAATGGTCAGAGATATTTTGCTGAAATTTTACTGCTCTTGCTGAAGAGTATGTGGGCATAGCAAGAGCTTCACTAGACTTCAACTATTATGGCATAAACTGAAGCTTAGGTGAGACACATAACACAGTGTTCTGCTACCTGATGACCTTTGTTTTCAAAGGAAGTCATACCCCACTATGTATGTACTTTTTTTTTTTTAATAAGCTCATACACAGATACATAAAAATCCACCCTTTAATATCATAGTATATTTCAGGTTGGAAGGGACTTCTGAAGGTCGTTTTACTCCATCCTCCTGCTCAAAGCAGTGTCAACTATGAGGCAGACCAGGTTGCCCAGGGCTTTTTCCAAGCTGGTCTTGAAAACTCCCAGGAGCGTAGGCTCCACACCCTCTCCAGGCAACCAGTTCCATTGTTTGAAAAGAGTTTTATACATAAATGTATATTTTATTATTGGCAAAATAAACTTTCCTTCTAGCCTCACTTGCTGATTTAATGAAATGTTCTTTAAAACTGTAAACAACATTCTTGTTTGACAAAAATGCCTACTTTGAAAATGGAAAACTTCAGTAGTTTCAGCTTTTAACTGCAGCTTGCTGCCAATTCTATCTCAAATTAGATGATTTTTTCATAGTTCTCAAAATACTTAGCAGCACATGGCAAATAACCAATTCCACGTTTAGAGAGAATAAAACTGGACTAAGAAAGGACAGTTTGGCTGACTGACCTCTGTGCTTTGCTGTAATCTTGTTCTTTACTGAAAAAGGTGAAAGCAGTTGCATTGTCTATTCTGTATCTTTTCTTCCATATTCTTAGTGCTGAAAAACAGCAGCTCTTGTACATAATATTGTTTCTGCTGAGTGAAGTCTTCTTTTCCTTCCTTATCCATTTAGTCTCCCCATCCTTCCATATATCCCTTCTGAAGCTTGCTATATATTGAAAACTTTCTGAAGTAGGCTATAGACTCCTTAAAACTTTTCCATGTTATTGTGTCCATCCATATGGGCCATAATTTCCTAGGCTGAGCATTCTTGGGAAAGCACTCTGAAGGAGTACGTTGGCTCAGAGTTGGACTGACAGTGTTTCAGGGATGCTGTAAACCCTGTAGCCAATGCCTGGCCTTGTTACTTAAGCAATAATAAAAAGGACTTGGAGCCAAAAGAGAGTGAGTTCCAAGGATGACCTTAAGATTTCTTCGTGTCATACCAACTGCAGGTTACAGTATGTCATGTGCAATGTGTAGCTTGAAAGACTTTGCAACTTTGCCTAAGAGGAACATGGGAAGTGAGGAGGCTCAAAGGTCCACCCTACCTCCCGTTTGCACACTTTATTTTGCTGCTTTATGTGGCTGAGCATATTGCAGTAGTATGTACATATGTACATATCTACAGATTACAGTACAGTTGAGCTGTGTGAAGTCGTATGATATTTCTTTTGTACTTTTGAAGATCAATATTGTTCCTTGTCCTCTGTGACATCATTCCTAGTCATTTGATACATCTAATAAGTTTTCGAAAAGCTGCTATTCTTAATTGGGATAAAGAACTAGAAATACTTCCACTTTTTGTATTGGTTATAGCTACCTAAGATCCATTATGAGTAGGATTACATCCAGCTATGTAATAATGTGACTTGTTGAAGTTCAGGTCAGTGCCAATGGCTGTTATGTTTGTCCAAGCAGAGAAGCAGATACCTTCAAGTCAATGAAACTCTGGCTATGATAGGGGCGTAGATCCTATATAAATCCTACAAAAGAGGATTTAATTATTATTAGCTTGCCTTGAACCTTCATGTAGGTGTACTAAAACAGTATAAGTCACAACAGTATGCAGCTCTTTTGTACCACTATAATGGCATGGGCAGACACAACTTATAAGCATATTTTTTAATTATGTGATCATTATTCACATAAAGGGATAAAGAAACATCTGAATATTTGCACACAGGAGGAATCTAATAACGAAAAGATGCCAACAACCGAAGAAGATGAGCACAAAGAACACCCACCAAAATAAAGTAGGATGACCAGTAAGACAAAAGAAAGCAAGGTACCTAGTATTAACAAGAGAAGACTACCTCCCACACTTTTTTTTTTTTTTTTTTTTTTGAGGGAGCAATAGCATAAAATCACCAAATATAAGCAAGGAGAATTTGATGAGAATTTGAGGAAGACATGCTCATTTAAACTCCAGCTCCTCTTGTCAGATGGCTCAATACTTACCAACTTGACCCCTGTGGCTAAGAGCCACCAAGTACCATAGCTATTGGTGCTAACTACGTAGCATCAGTGCTATAATACTATGTGCTCACTGCTACTTTAGCATGGGAGTGTTAAAAGCTAACAGTTCCATGTGTGAAATGAGGACATTTAATACTGTGTAAGAATTGACCATTGCCAAGAAGTTTAAAACAGGGCAGATTGGTCAGTCTTCCATCACAGTAACTGATTCCCTGTTGCATATGCACACATATGCACTCAGACTCGTGCACACATTAATTTAATTGCAAAACAAACAAACAAAAAACACTTTTATAAACCTTGAACTGTATTTATTCTTAGTTACTCAGTGGAAAACTATTACTTTAACTCCTGGTTTCTTCTCGTGCACTGGGACTTCTAAATCAGCTTCAGATAACTCTGCAATTTTTCTACATGAATGAAGAATATGTACAGTTGAGCAGGTATTTGTTTAGACATAAGTGTCCTGAATCTGCTGCCTCTTTCCAGAGCAAATGGTTCTCGGTTCTTTGGAGCTTCAGCAGAAGTTTAGAGTAGATTTTTCTAATAGTGAGTTATCAGATCAAGATGAGTGATAGTTCTTTGTTTAATTTTGTTTTCCCACCCTAGAGGACAGTTTTGCAAATATGAATTGATTTGCATTACATATTGTGAACGTTAGAATAATCAGCATTCTGTTTTATCTAAAGATCTGTATTTATGCACTATGATCTTAATTTTATAAATATTCTTTGGCTGCTTGGTAATTTAAGCTTTCTAGGGTATATAAGAAAAACCTGAACAGTGTGCTCTGTGATCAGTTGTCACTGTATTCCAAACAGGTTCATATTCTCATATAAATTAGTGGAAAAATGTATTTGTGTTTTTTATATTATTTTTAAACTGGCAATTTATCAAGTGCTTTTTCTGGGAATTTCAATGCTTATTAAATTTCAGATTATGTATTTTGAGTAAGCTGGAAACTTAAACTTGTTTCCATAAGTATGGCTGCAGGTAAACAACCAATTTTAGTCCAGAAAATAGCTTTTGCTTCTGTCAACATGTTGTTTATTTTCTCCCTGAGATAAAAAGTTCAGTTTTCTGATATTTGTACCGAGATAAAGTCTGTAAACAAGATTAATATAGTGTGGAAAAGGTTGTCAGCAGCCCTGGCAAAGGAAATAAGTTGCCTGTACACAGAACATACTGTAAACTGAATAAAAGTGTCAGGTCCACCATGAGATAATGTGATCATGAACCTCTAACAAAGCATGACATAGGCACAGTCGGCTTTTCTTATAGCCATAGTGTAGAAAATGGATTACTATATTCCAGGGATACCCACTGGAATAGCATGAAAACCTCATTTTGAGATTAATGCAGGATGTAACTCTTGAGAGCTGAGCTACATGTTTACCTATGGTGTTAAAGTAACAGTTTTGTTATTAATCTTAAAATTTAGGAATTGCATATTAAACAACTTAATCATATTTTTAGGCCTGCCTTAGTGAAATCATGTTTCTTGCTCTAATTATTAGATGAATGATAACGTAAACATTGCGTAAACTTTGGTCACTGATTCATTGTTACCACATGTATATGTTCAGCCTCAGTCCACCTAGTAAAACAATAAACTGCAAACGCTGGTAAAGCACTAGGTGCTGCCCCCCCCATGTGTGTTCTGTGCTCAAGAGAATCCTTGAGACAGCAAAATTATGTAGTTGCCCTGATTTCCTTTACTGGGGATTTATATGCCTGCAAGATTTATATGCTTCTTTTGAATCACCACCAGCTAGAAAAGTGACAGTACTTGAGAGTTCCTTGATTTGGCCCCTTGTGACAGCATTTTTAAGGTCAAAGAAACATAATTTAATCAACTATTTTGAAGCCATGGAGCTTTTAAATTTTTTAGCAAGTGTTCTTTGAAAGTTTTCCAGATTTGGAGCTCCAACTGCCCTGGCTTTTCAGAAGATTAGATGAGTAGAGATAGTTTTTTTTTCTTTAAAAGTTGAACGCATTGTTCTTTTAATAAAGTGTAGGCTGTTTTTATCTGTGAATCTTTTGCTTATGTACTTTTGGCAAGCCTGAGCCATATAAACGTATTATTGTTGAATTTTTGTGGCCTTCTTTCAAAACTGGCGGAACGTCTGACTTCTTTCCCACCTCTGGTCATCTCCTGCATACAAAACTATGTCCAAGCAACAGAAAATCGGTTTCTGCATTCTTTCCAGCAGAAATTCTGCTCTATTTCTTCAAGCATGAGTTTCATTAGGAGGTCCCTAATCCTACTTTTACCTATCCGCATGTGCAGACAAATTAGTTCTATTAAGCAGATTATAAAAATAAAGCTGTTTGTCTACTTGAATAATACCAGAATATTATCATCTACACATTACAGCAAAAGTCTGCAAGTGTTGTCACGCATTCTTAAGATCATGTTTAGATTGAACAAATTATGTTATTTTGGTTTCAGTGTATATAGGGGACTAGACAAGGACTGCAGTATAGTGTGGTAAAAATAATTTTATCTTTGCTTTTTATTCTATATTAACTTGAGTTTCAAATCGTAGTGTTGGGGATGCAAAGGCAGTGTGGGAGTGGTTTTATTAGTATGTTGAATATAATTTTTCAAAACACGAAACTTTCATTTTTTAGAGAGTAAGTGCATCGGGAGTTTTGAAAAGTACCTTAGGCCCCAGACATCTGTGAATGGATGACATCTGATCAGAATTAGACTTAAAAGACCTAAAGACTCAGATTTTACTTAAAAAAAAAAAAAAAAGAAAAGAAAAGAAAATAAAAAAAAAAAAAAAAAAAAGCAGGTATTGCTAATTGCATTTGCAAAATATAGACAGTACATTAGATATACAGTGTTTAGTACTTGCAATGTGATTCCTTAATAAACAATCTCTATGTTCATGTGCTGCCCTGTAATTCAAAGACAACTTTTTTTTGCCTATTTTTCTCTTTTAGATAACTCCAGGACCAGGTGGTAGCAGGAAAACAGTTCACTTGTCCCAGGATTCTCTTCACCATGAGTGAGTACTGGTGATGAGACTTAACACTCTTTTTATTACTGTTTGCATTTACAGTGGTACCACTTTCCCAAAGCAACATTCTACAACTGTACAAATGTGATAAGGGATCCTCAGCTCAGTTACATAATGGTCTTTATTTAATAATATTTATAATCCTTTGTAATTCATTTTATATTTCTTAATGAAACATGAAGTGCAGTGCTTTGTAAATGTGTTTTTATTAACCTGCTCACTGTATGCTTTTCTAAAAAGCAGCACCCTTCAGTGCTCTGAAATAAGTTAGATATCAAATGTAATGGGTTGTTTAAAAAGACTTTTATTTTTCTCCAAATTAAAGGATTTCAGAAATGCCGAACTTGAACAAATGAAAATAAAAAAGCCTCGCATTCTTGAATCTTAAAGGTGGTATATCGTTTGAGGAAGAAGGTTATCATGAATTCCGCAAGAAGATACTAGTTATTCAGAAATATGTAAATAGGAAATGTCATTCAGTTTATTTAGGCACTCCCGTGTGCAATCAATGTGAACTGTTATACTGACTAGCTGACAACATTAGAAGAATTATTTCTTGGTAATCTCTTTTGTATAATTGTGGTAAGAAGATGCAAGTTCTCCATATTTCCTATATTTTCCAGATCATACACCTAAAGCACGGGCACAGATGATTAGGAAATAATGTATTTTGGGATACACAGACCACATAACTTGCTAACGTGCATGTTGACTGAAGAGGTTTTGATTCCTTAAGTTATTTCTACCGTAAAGGAATTCAACTAATATTTTATAGTTTTCACTTTTTGTTCATTTTATTAAAACAAATAAATAACAGTAATTTAAGTGAATAGCCAAAATTATAAAGATGTGTGACATAAAGATTCATCCCTCATTACGAGGGTTATTACTCTTTATCAAGGTTTATTTAATGTCTAAATGTGAAACAAAAAAATATAGCACAGCAGTTTCAATAGAAATAAGTAGCACTAATTTTTTAGTCTGTAATCCATTGATTAGCTACAAACTGGCAGAGTGTTTGTGAAGGATGATTCTACACATACTCTAGTCTGCTGCTCCTCCTTGAACATTTGCTTTTGACAATCAGCTACAAGGATTTTAGATGTAACCCATTATAATTCTTTGCTTCATTAGCTTTCTTAAGATATTGTCTGGATGTGCATAACCTTTT
The DNA here is from genome assembly GCF_009819795.1 of Aythya fuligula. NCBI lineage: Eukaryota > Metazoa > Chordata > Aves > Anseriformes > Anatidae > Aythya > Aythya fuligula. The sequence goes on along the minus strand of NC_045561.1, from coordinate 19,995,134 downwards.
TTTGGGGGGGTCACTAAGATATGCTACTTTTTTTTATTTCATTTCATCCACTCAAAGTTGTGTGTGCATGAAATCTCTGTTTTTTTTTCAGTTTTTATTTTACAATAACAGTTGAACTATTCAGTGCAGTTGATGAACGTGTTTCATATCTAGCATATTAATGCTTACTAATTTTTATCTCAAAGTATACTTTCAACTTTAATATTGTCATTCTGATTTCATTTCACACTTATTTGCTTTAATCATCTTAAAAGTATGAAAAGGTTTTAGCAATATGTAGGTTTCAGTCACAACTGGTCTCGTATGGTTATGTACTCACAATAGAAGATTGAGAGGGTGGACTGATGATCAGCTAAGAACTTTCAGATTTGTGATTAAAAAAAAAAAAGTTCAGTAATTTAGATCAGGCAATTCCATGAACTTTGCTTCTTCTCAAAGTTTACTTGTTAAACTAAACATTTTAGTGTCATTAGGTAGCTTCTCTACCATGTTGTGGGGAGAAAAAAAAAGGAGTATTCAATTTAACAACTCATGAAAAAGTGTGACCCAGGTTAAGCTTATGAACTTTGTTTACACTTTTAGAGGAGCCATACAATCATAATTGCTGATAATGTGATGGTCTTTTTGTGTATTATTATAATTGATGGAATTATTTTATCCTTTACCCAAAACCCATTGCTTACTTACAGGAGTAATGTATAGGTACTATATATAATTTCAGATCCCCTTTCTTTGATTTTTTTCCTTCTCCTCTTTATTTTGCAAGTGTCAAGATTTGCCCATGAGTTTGTATAATGCTTGCTACAGCTACATACAGATGTTAATTCAGCTCTTGAGATCAAAGTCTGTATGCGAACCAATATTAATATTCTTTTACTTCTGTTGAAGAAAAAGTCAAAAAGTCATGTTGTGAATTCTTGTCCCTCCATATCAACCCCTTGGTCCAAATTTTCATCTCTGTGAGATAAGGTTGCTAATAGCTAAAATTGTGCAATTATATGTAAATCCACTGAATCTACTGACTTTGAATGTCACTTCAGATTCAGACTCAGACCTGAGTCAGTAAAGTAATGCAACGATTACCAGATAGTCCACAGTATATAAAAATCTTTCCAGCTATAATCATTAAAAAGCAACACCAGGATTAAAGACAGGATTAGTTTTATGTATAGCATGTGCATTATACTATATTAAAATATTATAGTTTATATATTATTTTAGCTTCTTTGAAAAAATATAATTACCTATAAAGCTAGTGGCTACTCAAAAGTGACATTTGTAGTGCATTCTTTCAAAGCTGAAACAGACTTTGAGCGTTCAATAAAAATATCCCATTAAAATAAAGCATAGCCAAAGGCTGTATTTTCCTGGCAGACAATAAAATACCCAAAAGCACGCACAGACTGGTCATATGACAGCATGTGCTTTGTTAGTTATATTGTTAAACCTGTCTTTTCTTTTTCTTCCACAGCCATTGGTTTAGCCCTGGGGCTAGGAAGGAACATAGCCAGGTAAGAACCGCTTTGATCAAAAACAGTTTACTTGAGATGTATTAAGGAATTTAACTAACTGTAATCCAGAGGCAGCAGGCTAATATTTTAAGAGATGATGAGCAAAACAAGTATAATTCCATATTTCCTTGTAAGAAAATTTATTAACAGTGATGCATTTCAAAAAGACCTTTAGGTAATTAAAAATCTTGAATCAGTAACTTAATTGCAGTTGTTGCCTTGAGTTTTGACAGGTTAAATGAAAAATCTCTTATTGCATTTGGTTGGTTGGTTGTTTTTTTTTTGTTTGTGTGTTTGTTTTTAATTTATTTTGTTAATAGAAATATCTCTAAATATTCTGTTTCTCAAAACACTGCAAAGCAAAATGTTTGACTTGCAAAATCAGGAAATACAGAAGGGGGACAAGAGTGGGCAGGCTTCTACAGGATGATCTTCAATTCCATTTTTTTTAAGATTTCATTGATTAAAAAGACTACAGCACTCAAAAAGGAGCTGTTAAATTTCCATAATTTCTAGCTAAGCAGGGTGTCATGATGCAGATACTGTGTGAGGAAAAGCTACAGGTTTCCTTCCTGAGCCTCTGCAGTGTAGTCCCTAAGAGGCACAAGACTAGGGATGTGCTCAAAGGAATATGAAGGCATTTTTATATTTGATCAGTAATGTAACACCTTAATTCTTTAGCTTGTTTTCAGACATGGAGGAATACCTTTCTTTATGGATGGTTGTAAGGTCCAACCAGAATATATTGTCTAAGAACTTAAAACTGTGAAAATAAATCTGTTTTTATAGTTAATATCAAATGTCCAGTAAAAGTAACTGAATCTACCAATGCACCAAATCTACTGAATGCACCAAAGACTGTGGTTCCATGGTACATTTTTCAGTTGGCAAAATTTGTTATAACACAGTTTATTCAATCAGATCTGTGCCAATTCAGTAGTACATTTACAAATTTAAATAATTTGAAATTTCAAAAGGAAATAAGATGCATAAACTCTTTTAAAACGTTCATCATGGAATGATCCATCATGAACACTTGTAACTCCGCTAAGTCAGAGTTTAATCAGCATGTTCTCTTTTCCATGCCCCACACTTCTTTTAAACTCCAGTGAAACTAAATCTCTGAAAGTTATTTTAGTTGCTCAGAACTGTCAGGGTGGAAAAAAAAAAAAAACACAATACAGTTTAGCTGTAACTTGAGAACTTCTGACATGTTGCAGGAGGCTGACTGACACTTATTTAATGTCTAAACAGACAGCTTTGTGTGATTCACATTTAACTGGCATCATTTTTTGAACATACTTCCTGGTAGAAGAAGTGCAGTAAAAATAGCATTTTAAATATGAGCATGCTTCATCTTGGGGTATCTTTATCCTATTCCTGAAATGCTATAAGTAATCAGATTTCCTAGATTAAAATGAGTCTGAGTGTGTTTTTTGTTTGTTTGTTTGTTTTTAAGTGGGTTTTCTAATATACTGGTTGTCTGGTTGTCTTTCTTAATAGAGTATCATCTTTTCTCAGTTAATAGTAGCTTTAGTTTTAAATGTTACAAGTTTATTTGGTACTACCTAAGAGATGTGGTTTCAGAGATTGTCTTAAGTTCACTCTATTCATAACTTAGACTGAATTCATGAATTCTGAAGTAAATCTTAAGTCATCAAATCATGCATGTGCTACTGGTGCATAATTTTTTTAGATCAGTAAAAGAAATGAGAATGATGTTGCAATGTAATTATGACAATTTTGAGAGCCTACAGAATTCTCACTGAAGTTGTGAAGATCCATACCGTATATAAGTGTTTAATACATCCTCTTTAAATTTATTTCTGAAATTAAAATTATTACATTTGCACACAAGTTCTTAACATCTGGCAGGTGATCTGTATTTTTACATGCCATAATTGCACTTTACTTACCAGAGGGTGCTGATAATAATAAAACTGTTCTCCTTAGCCTCATCATGAGACAGACATACACTGTATGATAGTCATACTGGTAAAACATGTGGCTACATTTAAATAAGAATTGCAATTGCCCCGATTTGTTGACTCTAAGAAAATGAAAAAAGTATTTTGCAATAATGTATAAAATAAATAAAAATAAAGTGTCTTTATATGTCCTTTGCCTTTAAAAATAAGAGTGTACTAGTTTACTGCATCTGAAAATTGAATAGCTGAAATGACAAGGAGCACTCCCTGTACAACAAGCAAGTATGGTTGGCCAACTCATAAAGTTCGTGACTTCCTAATTTCTAATGGACTTTTAACTGTGTTTCCTTGGATATTAGATCCATTTATCCATAGTCTGTTTTGAAACAATATTTTATTTTATGCTTTATTCAATATATGATTAATATGATTTCTCTGCTGCAACTTTTTGCCTTTTTTGCTGTTACTGCCACTTTACCCATCTTGACAAATGTCACGATGCTGGAAATAGACTTCTGAATATTGGAGATACTCTGAATGAAAAGTCTTCATTTATTTATCTAAAAAGGAGTAAATCAAAGATTGTTCCAGAAGTTCAGTCAGTACTATAATTGAGTGACTTCTTCATTACCCCTGTTTCATTACTATCGTGGGAAGTTATAATAATGTGTTTCTGTTGCTTCTGCAGCTTTCAAATTGTAAAAGCTCCTGAGGCTTAGAAGAGTTTACAACTGTTTCATAATTGCTTAGATACAAACACCAACCTCAATATTTTGTAGGTGTTCCCCAACACTTTTTATTTTGAAAATTTGAGTGTGAAAATTATAAAATTTTTCACATAAGTTAAATGTGACATTGTGAATGGGCTTCTAATCTGCTTTTAGAGTGCTTAATGGTTTTCATTTTCAAGTATTTAGTAATTTGTAATTGGTAGATATTTGTGTATGTATCTTGCAATCTTAGTTACTACTGTAAAATTTTATTAGGTTTCTATCACTTTTAGAGTCTAGGGTAAAACTATTATTGAAAGATTACTCAAAAGACAGGAAAGAGTGGCATTGTCAGGGTAACGTTTCTGAAAAGCAAATAGAGGCATTGTTTGTGAAACTGTTCTGAACATTTTTTGAATAGCTTCAGCTCTTGCGAGACAACCGATCGGACAGAGGACACAAGAAGAACAGCTCTGTAAAAACAGCTAGCAGGTAAGTTAATGTTGCAGCTCTCATTAAAACTGTTTTTGCAGTTGTTGATTTAACTCTCAAATTTTTGTATTAGAAATGACGACATTCTTTTGGGGTATTCTTCATTTTTCTTCTGCTCTTGTGATTTACTTTAAACAATCTCAGTTATATAGCATAATCTTTGTATTACTTACATACATATATATAAATATATATTAGATTTTACTTGAATCTGTATCCAGTTTTACTTGTTAAACTCAATCTCTTTAGTAAACATCAGAATTAAATGGATACCAAAACGAATTTTGTGCTTCTGGCATGTAAGTTAAGTGTTGAAAATGTATGAAATTACCATTATGCATGCATGCTTTTGATATCAAGAAGATAAGTCAAATACTGTAACACTTGAATTGTTCTTATATCATGTTTTGACAACAAAAATCTCATTGTGAAGACTTATTGAAACAAATCTAGTCTATCTTCCAGCTTGCTTCTTCCCCTTAAAAAAAACAAAGGAGTTAAACTTTGAACTGGTAGGCAGTAGTCTAGGAGTCTGTTCTTAGATGTTTTTGTTTTTTGTTGTTTTTTTGTATGTTATCTGCTGAATTTATTCTGCCAAATGCTATTTTAACTCTAGTATTTTCAAAAAATGAGAAATTATGAAAATGTTCCCCTTGCCACACATAGTACCTTACACAATTTTTATGTTGTTGTGTAAACCTGATGTCGTGATACCAAATGGCTTGTTTTGAAAAACTATAACAGATTTTTTTTATAATAAAATACTATGGTTTTGAGTGAGACTATGAACTTGTCTTTCAAGCATTTGCCTTTTAGTGTATATGTGGTTATAGTGAAATTAGTTTTTCATATGATTAAATAATTGTTTTGATGAATAGCTGGAAAGTTGATTCCATGGTTCCCTCAAAAATATGCTCAATAAGTATGAATCTATTTCATTGTATAAAAGTTCTGGTTACACACTTTAAAGTATTGTTTTTGCAAGTGCTGGTCATTCATTTTCAGAAACAGATGCTATGTCTCTTAAGGAAAAAAAAAAAAAAAAGTTTTGCATCAGGTTATTTCACAACAATTATTTGTGTTTTTACAGAAAACCATCATTTTCTCTGTGTACCATGGAAACTTTGTCAGTTCTTGGGAATGACTTTAAAGACTAGTTCTCAGGTTTTTATGGCAATGATATTTTTTATAGTCTGACTGCTGTCTTTGAATATCAAGTAATTATTTATAAGATGTATATTGAACAAATTTTAACACACTTTCAACAGTTCAACTACTGAAAATAAGAATTTAATTTAATTTGCATCATGTGCAACTGTACTTTCTGTCAGGCCAATAACATTTCTAGTGACTACCTTCTTCCTACAGTTTAGATGTTCGTTAACCTAATATTTCACTTTTTATCAAAAGCCGTTCTGACCAAAATAGAGATTGAGTTTCAGATGTATCGGATCATTACGTGACAAATACATACCTTATATCCTCATGTGTTCATAGTACTTATCACCACTCAATTCAAGACAGTTTCTCTGGTATTTCTTTACTTATAAATTAAATTCATAACATTGTGACATATGTAAGATTTATCTGTGGTTAATGTTCAAGGTCGCTTGTGTTAAAAATTAATTTTAAGGTGTCACTTGTACCATAAGGGTTAATCTTAGTTTCACCAGTCTAGACAGAGAAAGAAAATATTTTTGCATAATGAAGTACCTAACAGAAGTTACTATTTTAATAGCAAATATTGTTCACAGTTAATAAAATGGTGAGCTCCAACTCAGTTGCAAGTAAGCATTTCCATTGTTGTGTACGGAATCTTAAAATGGAAATCTGTCATTTAGAATTTGCCTGTGTCCAAATACTTTGAAAACCACTGAACTACGATGATACCAATCAAGTGTCACAAGGTCACACTACAGCAAATTTTCGCTTCCTTCCGAATTAAATAACCTTGCCGCAAATCTTTCACGATTGCATTGTTCTGTATTCATATGCAGTTAAATCTTTTGCTGAATGCAAGTGTTTACTCGCACCTGAAAGTCTGAAGCATTCTAAAATTGACTCTAGATTAGTTGATGTTTTAAACTATTACAGTAGTTGCACTGAGATGAGTAACCTCTTTAAAAAGAGGCAGAGAAGTAGTAGTGGCTGTGACCTTATATGTCTTGCTTTTCTGTTGGTAAATGTGGTGATAGGATAACAGCAGTGGGATAAGAATTGGAAATTCTATGGAATGCTTATACTTACCCAGAATACAGTTTAATCTGATTCTCCTACTGCAGGACTGAATTTCTCTGGCTATTTATTTAAATATTTGTCACATAACTGTATTTCTACTGATGGGACTGTATCTTTTCTTTTCCTGTTCTGAAAGACATCATCTCTTTTTTTTTCATATGTATATAAGATGTGTGTTTTTATGCTTGCCTCGATTTTTTTTTTTTTTTTTTTTTTTTTTTTACCCCTTTTGGATGAGTGAACACAGTTCTTGTCTCAGCATGTAGACAATATGTAAATACCTGCGTTACGTTAGATCCGTGACTTGTGGAATAATTTATTCTGTAAATACATCAGAAAGGTGTGGAGCTCTAAACACTGCAGAAGTCTGCAGCTGCCTCTCTATAATGGAATATCGCTGAATACTTTCTGAGTAAGGTTTACCATACAGGGTTGCTTGTTAGGTTTCTTCTGTGAAAATTAATAATTATGAGCCAATCCTATGCAAATTAATACCAAGATTTATTACTGGAAGGATAATTTGATTGTTGAGAACTGCTGCTAAGGCTACGGATGAACAAAATGTTAAGGAGGGACAGTCCTGCACCCAAAACTTAGAACCTGGTTAGATTATACGATGCTGATACAATTCAACATGTGATCTTCTGTATTTGACACATTATAAAATACATATCTATTTATGATACCTTTACAGATGAGTTTTAATCTACAAGTGCTTTTGCCATTGATGAATTAAATTGTATACACAGTGCTACATATTACTGGTTTAAAGCTTTTTTTTCCTTCTACAAAACCTTGAAAAAGTTCTCTGTTTAAATTATCTCTTTGCATTAGGACAGAAGCAGTCCCCTCCTATAGCCTGCTGCACTGCTTGAAGGTGCTAATTCTCTTAATTCTGCTTGTTTTCGTCCTTTGCTCTTTTGCCAGTAAAGAAGTTTTTTTGTCTGCATTTTTTAATGTGCTTTGGGCAAAACCAGCCTGGTAAGCTCAACTCACCTATTTAAATTAAATTGGCTGGTTTTGTACAAACCATATTAGGGAATGCTCACATGATTTCTTCCTCCGGCAGAGCTGTGGAGATGATAATCTCCAGCAGATGTGTGATAACAAATAGCTTGGGATAGTAATGTCTTCATCTGGCGCAGTTGTTAGCAGACCAAATGTCTGTCTGTAGCCCGAGGCTGTGGGCAAACAATTGAACATGATTGAGTTATGGTGAGTTAACAAGTTGTTGCTTGGCAGCTGAACTGCCATAGCTGATCGTGTGCTCATTGTTTGCATGCTCCCATCATGAGGAGAAACACATTTTCTTAAGTCACCTTTGTAAAATTTTATAAAAATGAGTTCTACCTAAAGGAAGATTCCCCAGGGCTAAGAACACGCATTTGGTCAGCTGTGGAGACAGAGTTGAACCATATTTTGCTAAGCTGCTATAGCATCGTTATATTGAACATGTGATTATCCTGCTAAGTACTTAGAAGACCTCTGTCACACAGAGGTCTGTGTGCCTCTTAATTTTTTAAGTATTGTCTTCACAATATCCCTATAAAGGTAGGAAGTAGTTTTATTCTTGCTTGACAGACTAACCAGAGTACTTAAGCAACTTACTACTTTGCCTTTGGTTATACAGTCAATGCCATAACTAGTTATTTTTTGCTATAATCTAGAAACATTTCAGGTTGGGAAAACAGCAGACTACTGAGTAAGTTAAACCAATACATTTGTACAATTATTTCCTTTACAGTACATAATGGTCTTGTTCCGTATTTCTTTTTGCAGTGTGTTCCTGTTAAGTATCGCTAATTATTTTATCTACCTTTTTTTTTCTTATTGTACTGTAAGTAGAGTTTATGACACACACATGAGTGGAGAAAAAATGAAAAGAAAATACTACCCAAACTTCTGCTGTTTGCCAGTTTTTTGGTCATACATTGATAATTCCATGTTGGCTTTCCACACTCAAAAATTCCCTCAGTGATCTTTAAAAGGCAAAAAGCTATTTGTAATTCTTACGTAGCTCAGTCCTGGCTTGAAAGTAGGCTAAGTCATACTCACAAAAGTGATTTCGTGGTGGTGTAGAATTATACTAGTTAAGTTTAAACTAGGTAGTTGATGCTGTGCTAACTATTCTATCAATGTAGCGGCAACTTAGGATGAACTACTTCTTGTGGCTGAAAAGTAGACCATAACGTGAGGTGGAACCTTAATTCTTATTTAAAACTCTATAGAAGCACCTACTGAGCAATTTCTATAATACACATGGAGGATGGTGAGCCATTCTTCCAAAGGTAACCTGTTGTGGTTCTGTTTTGAGATGGCAAGAATTCCTTGAAGCCTGCTCTTGCCTTAGTAGATAGCCCAGGCTGAAATATAGGTCTTTGTAGCGTGAGAGACCTTCTGGAAAGAAGACTGAAGTAGTTCAAGAAGTGTTATGTAAAGGAGATGCTACTAAATAGTGGTAAGTGTCAGTTAAACAGAATGTTAATTATGACTTCCCCAGGTTTTCTGCAACTGCTTCACTCCTTTTCTTAGGTGTTCTCAATCCAGTTTAATTATGTGTCTTGTAAAAGATGATGTCTCTCAAGAACATATGTTTGTGCTTTTTACTTTTTATGACTAACAGTATTCTCTTAAAGAAAGTACCTAAGAAGAAAAATGACAAGAGAGCTGATGAGAGTTTTTCAAAAGCGTATTATTGCTCTGGTTAAAAATATGAATTTCAGCCTTCCCCAGTTTGGAAGGGAAACCGTTATTTGTACATTTGTATAGCACTTGTTCATTTTCATCTGATGATGTAGATATGGTATGTTTTTAAACAGATGTGACAAGTAGTATTACAGCTGCTCTTTATTTGATCTTCTAAAGAGACAAAGATGTGCAAGGATTCTGTCTGCTCCCTCTTTCCCACCGTGTCATCTGTTGTTTGGGAAAGAGTCCTAATTTGCAGCAGATACAAAACTATTTGTCGTGTTGCAGGTTTGCCAAAAATAAATGAAACCATTAATTACTACATTTTTTGAGCAGCTGTTAATAGATTGGAATAAGAAAACTGTACATTAGACTACTGGTTAATTACAAGAACTGTAATTGTTTAATGTGGCTTTTGTGGAATGAAATTACAATACCAGAGGAGGTAAATTCAGCCTTTTTTTTTTTATTATGATTTTAAATTAAACATGAAGAAGTGCACGTAGTTACACTATAATAAAACTAAGGAATGCATAGCTGTTTTATTAGGTGATTCACTTTTGCTATCACGTGAACATATTCCCAACAAAAATACTTTAAAAGGTAATATTTAAACATGCCTTTTAATTTGAATGTACAACTATTAAAGGTAGTGAGTTAATATCTTGTAACCCTAAAGCTAATAATGCAGGAGATCCAGATACAACAATAAAATCCAAATGTGTTTACATCATTAGAAATTAACTACTAAGCAGTTTTATCTCCTCTTTGGAGTGCCGTGAAGCAGTAACTCTACAGTTATGATTCATGTTTAATAGTATTTGCAGTTCCAGATTAAATTATGTGAATGTTTGAGGACACGTTGCTTTCTTCCCCTGCTGTCACCCTCAGGGACAATGTTATTCTATCAGTCTCCTCTTTGAGAAAAGACAGTGCCATTTTGGAAGAGGGCAATTTCTCTTTGAGTTTTCTGCACTATGGCTTTATTTTTAAGATTGTGAAAAGACTTTCCTTTGTGGACAGGGGAGAGAGCAGTTTGCTATTTCAAAATGTAGTCAGTATGTGGTGCTTTGGAGAGATTTAGTTGTATGGAAATATTTTTTTATTGGTTCATGGATAGATTTAAAGTATCAATTAATAAAATCGACATTAATCACTAATTGTCTTAAAAGTATCATACCATTTTAACTCAGCCCCTATGAGTACATTTCCAGAAGTAGCAGAAGATTTGAAGAGACCATACTCTGTTTTGGAAAATACATTCTTTGATATGCTCTGAGTGGTTTCATTGCATCTGTAATGCAAAACTAAGTTTTAACTACAAAACCACAAGCAGAATTTCATTGTTACTACACTAAAAGCTAATATAATTTATAATATTGTACATAAGTAGGCTCCTAAGTTATATACATATATATATATTATTTAAAATTGAATGGGAGGTATACATGAATGTATGAACTAACAGTAAGTCAATTAGTCATGATTAAAAAATAAAAATAGAGACAGTGAACCTCCAGAAATGCTGTACCTCCACATCTTCCTTATGTACAATCTGGATTGAATTTTGCCCTGGATGAATTGACAGCAAATTTCTATCTGTCAAATACCTGAATTTCAGCAAGATATGCTTGTTTCTCACACCTGTGTTTTGTTCGTTTTTTTTTGTGCAGCTTGCTTCAGTTTGTACTCCACAACTCAAGCTTTGTTTCAGTTCACCTGTTAAAATGCTAATGGCATAAGGATAAAGTTCATTCGGGCTTCAGAGGAGCTAAGGCCCTTCCTGCTATTAAAGCTTAGTGCAGGAGCAATGCACAGTAACTTGTGCTGTAGTTCTGCAAACTGTTTAGTCTGTTGTTAAGCAACAGTGCAATCAAAAGAGGCCATTTCATGTTCTGTTTTTCCAGCACTCATTTGTCCCAACATGAACATACATGCAGTCATAGAAAGACTCATGCTGGGGAAATGATTTCTACTAGGATGATCCAAAAATTTGGATCCTCTCTGATTCCCCATACAGGTACATGAAAGCTATATACCACTGATGTAAAGATAGATAGCCATGTGCTAAGGAAGGGTGGGATTGCATCTTTCTGTTCTTACTGTAATTTAAACTGTGTAAGTTTCACATCGAGTTTCTGTTGATCTTGTAGGGATCCCTGGAACTCTATATATAAAGCAGCAGCCACTGGTGCACACTGACTCAAATTCTGAGCAACAGGTGCAGGCACACTGACTTCTGTTCAAACTGGGGTTTTAACTAAGGAGAGGAAGAGTAATGAAGAAAATACAATTAGCTTGTTTCATATTATATAGAATTTCCATGTTTTTTTCGTTTGTTTGGTTGGTTTTGATATTTTGAAACTGATCATTTATTGTAATAATACATTTCAGCCTATTTGGAAATTGTTGTTCAGTAACTGTTGTAGCTTCCAAAAGGCAGAAATAGACGGTATTCAGCATGCTGATTTTTGGATTTTGTGTTGCTAAGACTTCTGTTACTTTTTTTTTTTTTTTTTTTTCAGAAATGTTAATACTACCAATTAATACAGAGCAGGAAGAGATAAGTCAGTGTTTCTAACTTTCTCCTACCTCCTCTTCTTTGTCATTAGAAAGTCTGATTTTGCATTTGCTCCTACATATGCAGGCCCCTTATACTCAATGGGGTTTCATGACAGCTACTAAGATGAGTGGGTGCAGAGAGTTAGGAAGCATAATTTGCTTAATGTTCAGTGTCAGGTTTAGTTTTTTTTTTGTGTTTTGTTTTTTCCCTTCTTCTCTCCATGCACACAATTATATATTTGTTTACAATATTATTGTCAGATTTATAGGTGCTATCTTGGCCAGACAATCAGATTGTTTAAAGAGTTGTTTGTCAAGCTTAGTATTAAAAATATGGAAGTAGAAGAACTGAGGAGAGTGAAGCTGTGGTCCAGCTTCAGGATTGTTTTCTTGGAACCAGTTGAAAGGCAGTAGGTTAACTACTGACTGCATTGTTTGTAATATGACAAAAAGCTTCTGGATCACTGGTCTAGATCTAGGTCTGAATGGCCAGCTGAACATCATTACGTTGTGCTGGCTGTTTACTTGCATGAATTGAATTACTGGTCTCTCACAGTGGACCAAATACAATCCAGTTGTCCATACTTTCTCACCTTCTCCACACAGAGGCAAAGGAGGAAATTGGCATAAAAGTTGAGTGCTTTCAAACTTATATTTCCCTTGTTCCATTTTTAAGTTACTATGTTAGATATTTGTGATGGATTTTTATGCTGTTAATTCATGTTCTGTACCTGCTCTAAAAGAGAATTTTGAATGTGGTACTAATGCTGGAATGTTTTAACATTATATGAATATAATCCAGAACTGTAGGTAAGACAAGTTTTGCAAGTCTTTTCAACAACATAACATTTGTCCTGTACCGACTATATTTAGTCATACTTAGTAAACAAATACGTATTCAGAAATACCTGGAATAAACAGTGTAGCTGAGTAAGCTATCCAGTCCTTCTGTGAAAGTATCTGTTCAAACCCATGGTTATTGCTTAAGTCAAAAAAGATGTTTTCCGAGTCATTTCAGAGATAGATCAGGACCCATATCTTTTGGATATTAACGATGTTGTCACAAGATGAAGAGAGAAAAAAAAAAAAAGTTTGCTTTAGAATTTGTAGAACAATATTGCCCTGTAACAGAATGGCATAATATTACCACAACCTGTTTCCTAGCTACATTTTCTAATTACACAAATATCAGCATTACTATTTTTTATCAGGGGTTCTTCAATTCAAAATAATACTGGAACATCCTGTCATAAATATTTTGAAATATTCTGATATAAATATTCATTTCCTCTCTTGAAAATGTGAAATCATGTGATTTGTTGAAGAAAGCTGTAGTTTTAGCTGTTTAATTTTTAACAGAAGTGGATTTTTTGATTTTATTCCCTCCGTGTTCCTTGGTGACTTGTTCATACACCAAGATATTGGTTTGGATTTGCCTTTGTGTAATTCATATACTTTTGATCAATTCCAACTCATGCCCAATTATATTACACTAAATTAACATAATTCAACAGATGTTGATATTTAAATGTTTTCTGGCATTCACATCTTGGACAGCTGTCTTAGAGCTTGGGGAAAAGGCAAACATTTAGAGTTAAATGCTGAACATATGCTTAAATTACTAATTAGAAACAAGAAAAAACAATGCATTATCCTTTCTGAGGGCAGTAGGCCTCTAATAGAGAACAAAATTTTACAGACTCTTGATTCACAAAGTACAAGTGACTTGAGATTAGGTGTCACAACATCTATAGTAGTATAAATCTGTATTTTCCATTGTGTTTGCTGTGTCTGTATAGAATTGCAGAGTTAGATAAATTTTGGACTACTTATATGACTACTTAAATGACACTTAAAAATGCTGAAAAGATAGCACAAAGGATTAGGATACAGATAATCTTATGAGGACAGAAGGAAATTTTTATTTTGTTCATTCATAATAAGGTTGCAATATAAAGGTATGTCACCCTTACGTTTAAAGTTATGTTGTGAACAGATTGGCTTAGTATGAAAGGAGTTTGACAGAGTTGCATTGTTTTATCACATCTGTTTAAAATTTAATGAAAGGAAAATACAGTGCATAGCTCTTGTAGTTAATGTAATATTTTTCACACTTGTGGAGGCAGATGCTGCAATCTGTTCTATAGATGATATCATTCTTTAGACAAGTTTGAAGAAATGTTCAGTGTTTGTAAAGGAAGTAGAGGAATCAAGTGTGGCACTGATTTCACGTGAATGGTGTCTGAGAAAGTGATACCAAGAAGAAATCCATATTCATCTTCATAACCATTAAAAATTAATGTTTATGCTGCAAATGACATTTATTTCATTGTTATTTTGCCAATTCTTTAGCACTGAATAAAGTTTCTGTGAAAACTTTTAACATATTTTGCAGACAAGACTAATTTGCAGCAGTATTGGTCTACTACTCCTAGCCAAGAGAGAAGTAGAGGGTGAGGGGTGTTCTTTCTATAACCTCCATAAAGTTAGTGTAAGGGAATGTGTATACATTGTGAACGATGTTACATATTAAAATCAAAATCAAGCAAATGGGAGATATTTAAGTTTCTGATTTGCAGGAACCTGTTTCCTGGTGCAGATTATAATCAATGCAGATTTTGCAAGTTCTATAAAAGCCACAAAATCCTTCTAATGCACCAGAAGAGTATAATGGAGGTAGAGGATAGACCTCAGGTATACTTGGAACATATGATCTCAGCCATACCATTACCAAATGTATTTTTTTCTAGAAGATAGGTTAATTGAAGAAGGTTCTGAAGGTTTACCAAGAATGCAGCTACCATGGTAGCTTTAGTGTAGACTACACTATAGTGTAGTGCGGACCATTCTGGCGCTTAATACGTTGTGCCCAGAATAACACCAGGCACACATGCATGTGATGTTTCTATGACAAACAACAAAATAGGTAAGTCAGGTAAATTTATACTGAGTGACATCTCAAATACTTTTATCAAAATGTTACTGGACTGTTTCCCAAGATTGCTCTGTATCATTACACTAAGATCTGGAGTCCTAAGCTTCACTGTTGAATGAACATTATATTGTTATATTGCTCATTCTCATTTGTTGTCATTTAATCCACGGAAATGACCTCACAGCAGTGTCCTGCATATCTACTTGAACTGCACATGCACTGTAGGATGTAGGTACCATTTTCAGTACGGACAAGGAACGTTCCATCCATGTAATTGCTCATGGGGCACATGTTACCACAGGGTTACTGTTCTCTGAGGATTCACATGGAGACCAGGGGCTGTGCTCACATTTTCACTAAGCTGTGTGTTACAAGGAAAAGAGGAGATTCGAGATTTATGAGTAAATCTTCCCTTATAAAATTCCCTAACCATTGTTTTTCATATTCTTTTCCCCAAAAGCAAATGTGCCTTGCTTATTTCAGTGTTATATTATGAAATTGTCATGTGTTATTTCTGTGGTTATACTGAGGTAAATGCCAGTGGTAAAGCTTACAATTATTGGTTAATTGTAGGGTAATACAGCATCATCTTCACAGATTTACAGCACCAGTTGCCTAGTATGTATATTTGACAGTGCAGGGAGTAGTAGCTTTTGGTCCATACTCCTGGAGATTTAGTCAAAAGGATGTGTAGAAGTTTTTGCTCAATGTATCTAATTAGCTAGTAGTGTGATTGGACATTTAGTAAAACATACATAGTTTTTAAATTGTATTTACCTCTAAACTGATGATAAACTGTTCTATGGACTTGGATGGTCTTGAGTTAAAGAGTTAAAAATTAGTAATAGTTAAAAATGCATCCAAGTTCTGTTTAAGCAGTGCCAATACATGTGCTTCCACTGGCTACTACATACAGCAGTGTCTTCATTTTAAGCTATGTAATAAATGAGAGTCTGTGCTACAGGTCCATTCTGTGTAAGAATTTGAGATCCTTTTCAGTGTTACTTTCATGCTGAAGATACTTGAGTATTTGGAGATTCACTCAGATTATGCTTTAATTTTGTAAAGTTGAGTTGTGCAGCATTCATTTTTTAATCATTTTTTAACTTCATTTTTTAATCATTTTATTGGTTTTCTTATCTTTTGCAATTGTGAATTCTGTTTTTTTGTTGTTGCTGTTTTGTTTTGTTGTTGTTGTTTTTAATTTTTAGCTGCTGACCTGAACATTACGTCACATATTCCCTACTCAATTTTTGTTTATAAGAGCCATTTCAAACTTAAAGTGATTCATGGTCCTCACTGTATTCTCTGTTCAGTGATACCCATATTCATATCTATTACTTATCTGTATTTTAAGACTATGAAAAGACAGTGACAGTTACATCTCCACTTCAAAATAATTCTCTCAAGTCCCTTCTAAAATGCAAATAGGTCAACTCTTGTCTTATTGTAATCTCTTGTTAAAGAAGTTCACTTAAACTTTTGTCAAGCCTTTACATTACCTAAAGCATTGTGATGATAAAATTGAAGAGTTCTACAGCCATCTGCAGGAATGCATTGATACTGTGGCAGAATGGTGTGGCACTGTTTATAGTGAATTTGTTCCTCAGGTGAGAGAGATGCTCATTGGAATATAATGGATAGAGAAGTATTGATCATTGCAGATTCATCTAATTTCAATATAGAAATCAAGCTTGAAAACATTACTACATCGTAATAGTATACAGCATAGGATTTTCCAAATCAGAGGACAGAAATTTAATAAACGTTGTTAAACAAAAAATACACAATATTCCACATCTGGCTTTGTTAGCAATCAGTACTTTTATGCATTTTTGACACAGAGCATAAAACCATTGTCTCCATTACTTAGAAGTTATCTTAGCAATGTCATAGTGTAGTCTGGTAAATGGTTTGACAGTAAATATACTGGGGGACAAAATGAAGCTTGCGTTCAATGACGTTGTAACTGCTCAACACAATTACAGTGCATTAACGAAAGCAACTGCTCTGATATCAAAGCATTGCAGCTTGCAAGGAAAGTGACAGCTGCTAAAAGCAGAAAGAGTAAAGTGAGCAACAGACATCTTACAATGAAGCATATAAAATAAACATGCAAATATTTTGTTTTTAATGCACTAGTACCCAGAGTTCCCAAAATGGGATGACAGCCATGACAAGGGAAGCTACCTGCTATTTAACACCATCTTCACTTCTTTCTGAAGAGACTGTGGATAAATTATTGGATTTTATTAGGATTTCTTTTAATTTGGGAGAGAGGTTAGGGTTGGTTTTGTTGTTTTTGTTTTGTTGTTGCTTGTTTTATGTTGGGTGTTGTTCTTTGTTTTGTTTTGTTTTTGTTTCTTTCTTTCTTTACACTTGGAATGTCAGTGATAACAGATCCAGGTCTTTGCATTAGCCTTCCCAGAGACTAGGCTAGGGAATTTCTACCTCCAACAGCAGCAAAGATTATAATTACTAATGAGATAGTCAGGAACCACTGTCTGAGTTCAGTTGCTCACAAGGCGGATCACCATGTGAACAGTGCAGCTGTAGGTTCCATCCCACAGCAGTTCATTTAGGGGATGCAACCAAACGGTCCATTGACTGCAAAGCTCAGGTTAGATAAAAATCTGAAATAACCTACTAGAAATGTCTTGGAGAGGTGAATGTATGTAACAGCAGAAAAAAAAGGCACTCATCAAAAATACTTGCTTGTTGAGCTTTGACAGTTATGGAAGAAGTGAAGTTTGTGTTGCATGGGCATGGATAGAATTATTTGGGGAGTTCAAAGAGACAATTCTTGGCTTGTTACCATAGCAAGGGCAAGTACCTTGAAAAAAGAAATTGCAGGGAAGCTGCAACTCTTTAAGAAGAAGAAAACAAAATTTGACAGAGTGAATGTTTGTCACAGGGATGTATAGATGTGTGTGAATTGCTTTGCATGACATTGCTTCTGTACAGAGGAGAAACATATTTGCAGTATCAAAACTACTTTTCATTATGTTTATTATTATCAAAAAGGTTTTTTTTGTTTGTTTTACAGTTAGTGCCTTCCCCAGTCTGTCCTCAGTTTTTTATTTACCACGTAGAATGGAGAATCTAAATTCAGCACACTAGATTTAAATATATAAATAAAAATTGACAGTAGTTTTTCCGGTGTTTTTGTTTAATATGTTGAGGCATGACACAACAACAACAATTCCTGGCATGCTAGCATAAGTTCACACCAGCCTGGCTTTTGCAGCCCTCTGATTCCCCCCTGCCACAAGTTTGCCGCGGCTGTGACACTTGCAGGCCTGCTCCACCATGGTGCAGCTGATGCCCTGTCCATGCTCATATTTTTCTTATTGACAGTGAGTGTTCTTGCCAAACGCCAGGGACCATAGTCACATCTGTTTGTCTCCCAAGCTTGTCTGAGGCTGCTTAGGAACACTTTTTATCCAGAGGGCAGCTTTAACTAGGCCTAATACTCTGGAAAGCCTCTATTTGTAAATGCATACAATGAGGCGACAAGTTCTTGTTGTCGTTCCTTAAAAATTATTCCATTTGACACTGCTTGCTCCAGTCCCTGTCACCAGCACGTCAAAAGCCAAGTTTTCAGGCAAGGTGGTCTTAACAAGTTTTATTTTTTCCCTAATAAAATGCCTGGCTCCCCTCCAGAGTACTATTTATAAATGATAGCTAGAAGCAAGCTAGGGATAAGTAGAGAGAAGTCAGGCAAATAGCTATATTCCTTTCTGTAATCCTCGCTCTTCTGATTTAATGCTAAGGAACATAATGCTGAACTTAGCCTGATTGAGGGTCAGAGTTCTCCCTACTTTCTAATACCTCCATTACTAACAGTTCAAAATGTACTGTGTGGCTGAAGTATAATGTTTCATTTCATCCAACCTGCCAGTTCAATAGCTGTGATAGTTCTTGTCTCTTCCTCTTAAAAGCCCTGGCTTTTTGTTTTGCTGCAATCTGAACCAACAGCGCAGATCAGACGGTGAGACCTAGTGAAAGTAAACAACACGGCTTTAGAACTGAGAGTTAGTCTGAGGTTTGATGTTAGCGGCCATAAAAATGGATTTGACAAAGCTTAATTGGGGCTGTAGCGTATTGTTCTTTATTTGTGGCACATGGTATTTTCGACGACAACAAAGAAATACCCACTCTCACCTTGTCTGGTGATCGCGCTGCTGCACTTTGCAAAGACGAATGATTCATTTACGCTGAAGGAACAAGGCTGCCTTTCAGACATTCATTGATTTAAATTAAAAAGTAACTGCTGTGTTCTACATGAAGGGTGACAACAATAACAAAGTAGTCCTTACTTAGTGTTATTTGTTGCAACTCTATTTGGTGTGCCTGGAGGAAAAGTGGGGAGACCCAAGTACCATAATCTTACAGATCAATAATCTAGATATCTCAATGTAGTGTAACAGATAATCAATTCAGGGTAAAATAACTCAAATGCTGCTAGCTGTTACTCCTGTAGCTTGGGTCCTCAGGTTCAATTGCCTGACTTTATTAATTTTTATCTTTCATCCTGCTTGTATTCCTGGACACTTTCCCACTTTTTCATTCCGAAGAGAAAACACAGAGTTGCACAGTGTTTGATGTATCATTTACCACACCACTTATTCTGCATATAAGTGCATTATTCATTGGGGTATATAACATGTTTAACATCGGTGTTATATAAATATTCATTCCTCCATATTTTGTTTAAATATTAATTTTCTTTATTGTACAGTCAGTTACAGAAAAGTTACAATTATTGATTTCATTCTGAATTTAGAACTGAAATTTAGCACCACGCTAGTATCCTGGTTGTACTGCATTCGGTTTCTGGGTGTTAAAATAAGATGCAGTTTCAGCTTGGAAGAACTCTAAGGAAGAAAAATTTTGATTTAAAGTAAGAGACATTTGTGCTGAAATAGTTGACTTAATAACTGAAGCTAGAGTGCACTTCTGTGTGTATCTTTTTTTACTGGCATATTTTAGTATTTAAATAAAAGCACTGAAGTACATTCTTGCTAGTTTACTGTATTTTTTTCTTACATATGTAGAAGATTGTACATTGCTTTTTTTATCAAGACATTGTTTTCCCTCTTTACATTATTGATCAGATCTGAGGTCTCTCAACATACATGGACATTTGCTATTCATTTAGATGCAGAACAGCTTAAAAATGTTTTTAAATGCAGTAAAGGATAGGTCATATACCCACACTGAAACAAGATCCCTTGAGTGACAGAGTATTACTGTGCTACAGTAGACTATCAGATGCAGTTCTCAGCTTGTACTTTTATCAACTTTCAATGCTGCTGTGGTAAAAAGTTCATGGTTTTGAATAGCATTTATGGAAACATTAAAAGTATGACATAAATTATTCCATTTTTCCCTTTTCTGTTTTAGTTCTTCACAAAAAAAAATAATAATAATAATGCAGGCTACATATATTCCATTCTACAGGGATTGTACACTCCTGTAAGAAAAATCATTACTAAAATTCTCCTTTAAGATTATCTCCTAAAATTCAATATTTGAAAATTCCAAATTTACCCTCTTTTGTGGTACCTGACTGTGACTAGCTGGCTGGAGTGCAATAAGTGCTTGTCTGTCATCTTCTACAGCCCCACCAATTTTCCAGTCTTAAAGTGTAAATTCATAATTGTTTAATGTGCAGACTGGATAATGTGCTCTATTATATCATTCTCACAACTAGCCAATGAATTAGGAAAGGGCAAATTGGTGTGCTACAAGTTGACTTCATATACCTTTGAAGAGTTTACTGTTTCACGTTTTCTCATTCATTCTTCATCTTACCTTAAAAGAAATTGATAATACTTTTCCTGTAATAAATGTTGTTCTGACAGTTAGGCATTACTAGCCAATTGATAGCCTACCAACAATATTGTGATCTCTTTAGATAATTAATCTTCGCTATTTTCCTGTCAGGAGCAACAGTGTTTTTGTTTTATGTTGAGCTAGAAAGATCGCCAGTTTTGAAAATTAAAAAGCATTCCTTTTATATTATTCATTCCAGGAACAATTTATGATGCTGCATTTAGATACTGAGCGCTTGTCAACAAACATAATTATGCTTCGATATAAACAAGATTGGTGGCTTCATTGTGCAGCTTCATCTTGGCTGAATGTTTTGATATAGGTTCAGATTATACAAGCTGTGTATTTATGTGACATTTTTTGTCCTTTGTTAATAGTTTTCTCCTATAATTACTTGCAGGCAAACCAGTGTGCATTTAGGATCATTGTGCATGGGAGACATCAAACGGAGAAGGAAAGCTGCTCCCCTGCCAGGACCCACAGGTAACCAATTTCAGTGGGACAGAACACAAAACACAGTGTTAAATCTGTAAATACAAAGCAGTAGGTCAGTGACCCAGGGAAACGCTGGGTAAATTCAGTAACTTATTATGTAACTTCAGATTTGTCCTATCCCTACTTGACAATGGAGTTAAAGAAATAAATATACTTAGTTCTCCCTCAGACATTCCCAATTTGTAGATCTATGTAACATGGCACTTCTTTAAAGAGAGTGAATCTTTTTTCATATACTG
The DNA here is from genome assembly GCF_009819795.1 of Aythya fuligula. Taxonomy (NCBI): domain Eukaryota; kingdom Metazoa; phylum Chordata; class Aves; order Anseriformes; family Anatidae; genus Aythya; species Aythya fuligula. Next base: position 19,973,498 of record NC_045561.1, on the reverse strand, counting down.
AGAATCACAGGCAGTAAAAATCACTGCTTGTGTCTGTTTAAGCATTACAGGTTAGAAGACATAAGGTATCTTTTTTCTGTGAGGAATTTATATGAATATAACAAGTATCCTGTACCATTAAATCACGATATGAATTATTGGGCAAACAATTGAAAATGTAGAGATAAGCTTTAAAACTAGTGCTGTATATTAAATAGGAGGCAAGTTGCAAGCACATTTCTGAAAGATTTTTACAGATGCGAAGTCACAACCATTGCATGTATTTTGCTGATGTCACAGCTGTGAAATAACTTTTTCAATACCTAGCAGTGATGTATAGGACTCTTGTCAGTTTGTATTAATTATTTCTGTGCATACTGGAAGGATTAGACTGCATGTGTGTCTGTGTGGGGCTTTTTCTATATTGGTAATATGTAAATCTGGATTGCACATGGTAGTCGTATATCAATTATTATAGCAACATATGCAATGCATCTTCAAGTATATTCTAGATATCTGTCTTTAGAGAAGCCTAATGTTTATATTTGAGCTGAATTCCCCCTCCTGAAATTTCATTGTTTTAAACCTCAGTGGCAGAAACAGACCAAGAATAATATTAAAAATGTTATTAAAGCACCTTAGTGGCAGCAGTATGGAAAAAGAGAATGTCTGGGTCAGGTTCTAAGACTCTGAACATATGTGAAGTGAGAAAGAAAAATACTTAATGGCTGAAGAGAGAATAATATAATTATTTCTACAAGGTGATTTTCACTTCACAACTTTCAAGTACTAAAGGATGTCATTTTGTACTAAGAGGGTATGAAGTATCATGAAATTCATTTTATTACTCATTTTACCTTGTACTTTCAGTGTTCAGTATTTTATTTTACAAGCTGGTTCCTCTGTGTAACTTTGCAAAGCCAATATTTTGATACTAAAACAAATATATTCAATGTTATGTATCTATATATTCACAATTTCAGAGGTTGTGAATTTCTAAGACTTTCTTTTATGTGGAGGGTGACAGAGAATAATGGTGGGTAAAGGTATCATATGACGTGCCTTTTAACTAGTATGTAGGGTTATTTTCTTTTCAAGTTCAAGGTAATCTTTTTCAATTTTGCTCCCTATAGAAGGAAGGAGGATTTTTACTGTGTACTCACACAAGCTTTTTTCTGCATTTCATCACTGTAAATTTTTAAGCAAATAGAAACTTTGGTAAACTTTGACTAAACATTTACATATGCATAGGTAATGTATAACATTTTGTAAATTACAGTTTTCTTCACTACTAATCTTGCTACAACTTTGTTGTTCAACTGTTATGGGCCTTGTTTGTTTGTGCGTGTCAATATTTTATTCCACTTTATGAAAGGAACAGGGTAGAATTGGAAATATATCTGGAAATAAGGATAAAAAGAATGATTATGTTTATTATTGAATTATTCTCCTTTAAGTGGCTTTAGCAAAGGTACAGGAACAGAAGAAGTAGATTTTATACAAAAGAATTTGTAGATAAACTGTTTTCTTGAAAGAAAGAGGAAAAAAAAATATATGCTTACTTGAACACCAGTTGGAAAATAAAAGTTAATTATCTTCCATATTTAACATCATAGTGAAACTTGAAAGGCTGTCTGTAAATGAGTGATTAACTGCAATTTTTTTCTTGACCTGCATGTGTTACGTATTAGTAAAGTTTCACCTAATATAAGCCAATCCACTAAAGGAAAAAAAAAAAAAAAAAAAACGTATTTTCAAAACCCCGTGGTTTTTGAAAAAAATGACACTGGGTACAGTAATTCCTGTAGTGCTCTACACAGTTTTGAAAATAGTCATTTAAATGTTTAGATTCGGTAGTACCAGAAAGAATGACTGGTGATACCGATGCAGTATTGAAATGTGTTCTCTGTTTTTGAGTCTCACAAGGGTAGCACCTGCTACTTTCAGACATCTTACAGAGCTATAGCCTTCTGGAGCAAGCAATGTTATTGGTTAAACATTTATTAATTGTGACAAGAACACCCAATTTATTTCAGTACTCCAGCTTATTTACTGCTCTTTCACCTTTGTATTTTGTATTGAAAAAGTAAAATGAATATTGATAGAGTTAGATATTGATTTCTAAATTTATAGCCTGTTCTCAGACTGCAGTCAAAGTCACATACCAATAGGTTTGTGTATATTAGTAACAAAGGATGTAGATTTACTTGTACAGCAATGAGAAACTATTGAAGCAAGAAAGTCTTGAGCAGCATGGTGCATTTTACAGTTTGAAAAATGTCATTTGTAAAGGTGAAGAAAAGCTGTGTTGAAAAGCAATGAAGAAAATGGGAGATAATATTAGGTATGGATTGTTAGGAGCTGACAGTACTGAGATGGTAGGGTCCTATTCTGGCTTTTTTATTTTATTGAAATAAATATTCTGATTTGTGAATACTTGATATAGCCCCATCTGTGTGTTACTAAAGCTTAGATAGATAATTGGTTTAGCAACTAAATAAGGTACTAGGAAAAATTGTTTACTTCCTACAATTTTTTTTAAGAATCAAGTGTTACGCATTATGAATATATACTTTTTTGCACAGCTTCTTCCGTGAAATCAATATTATTTCAGTGATTCAGCAGTCAGATTTGGGGCCAGGTCATTCTCAATGACTTTATACCTTCTCCGGCTACCTGAGCAGTAGAGCAATTTCAGATGACACCCTGACATATTTCATTGCAGCAATACAGTGCCCTCAAGTTTGTACAAAAAAAAAAAAAAAAAAAACTCTTAGGCAAGCTAATAAATAATCATGGAAATAACGCTATCAAAACTGGCTTCCAATACCAATGAAAATAATAACAAAACAAAAAACAATCATAATTTGTATGCAAGAGAAAGGACGTTCTCAGTAAAGTATTGTTTATACTTGAAATGCATGCATTAGGAATGCTTACAGTAATTTCAGTGAACATCTTAGATTACCTAGTTAAAGTCTCATATCAAGCCAGTAGATGCTACAGAATTTCAGATGCCATGTTCATATACTGTGTATGCATTCACCCCAGTTCCTTTCCTAGTGACTGTCATCTTCTGTGCAAGCTTTATTTCTCACCCCACTTCTGTTCAATCCCCAAGACCTTTTAGAATGTTTTTTTTTGTTTGGTTGGTTGGTTTGTTTTTGTTTTTAAATCAGAAACCTCTAAATCTTGCTTGCTGGAAATTTTCTTCGGTGTGCAAATTCTGCTTGACATCTGTGGGATGTTAATAACTTCATTTACACAGTGTAGAATGTTGGATCCAGAATTAAAAAGGTTAAGTTTTGCTCGTATGCATTACAAATAAACATTTATTTCTATTTGAAAACGATTTTTTTTGTCTGATATTTACATTAGTGTGCTTCATGGTTTGGAGCAGGAAGAAAGTCTGCAAAATCTATTTTAAAAATATAAAGCTATTTTGTAGTTAAAATGCAAAGATTTTTCATTAAAAATGTATGTTATTATGCATTTTATGGGCAACTTAACTAAGACTGATAATTTTTATGAAAAACACATTTCAGATGTTAACATCTTTGGATAGCATGTTGCGTTGCTACTCTTCAGGCTGGTACAGACTGAAATGACCAAGCTAAGTGTCTCATTTTAAAGAATGTGTTTTAATGAAAAATATGACAGATTCTTAATTACAGTAGAAATACTGAGCACTCCTATAATGCCATCATGACTCACTTTAACAAGGTAATCAAAAGGGTACATGTTTTCATTCCTTTTTAAAAATTGCCAACGGAACAGCTAAGCAAACTATTTTGCTGATGCTTAATATGTCAGTGATTAAAAATCAGGCCTGAATATCTGCAGTACCAAAATGATGATTTGAAAAAGATTGTGATTACAGTGTGATAACAGAGGTGTCTGAGGGTAAGTTTGTAGTGAAGGTCAACTTCCTGAGATAGTTGCAAAGAAAGGGAAAACTTCTGCTGACTTGGTTGAACTGGCAGTAAATTTCCAAAATGCTAGCCAAACTATTTTATGCCTACTTTCTTTCTAGTTTGATTCATTGCTTTTCCATCTAAATGTACAACTCCATAGACAGAAATCACTTTTCACAGAGCAATACAGCACTGACATGTTGTGAACACTTCACCTTACTGTGTTTCTTCTCCTTGGTCTACCAAGGTCCTTTCTGGGGTACAAAGCCTAGCTGCTTGATCTTCCAACATATGGATGCTCCTTGATACTCTTTTTTTTTTTATTAACTGATTTCTTCAGGAGATGGAATTTTAGGGACTTCCTGTTTCGTTTCTCTTCTGCTATCGTATTGTTTCACTAAATCAGTTCAAAAATTAAAAGATCGGGGAATGCCATACAGTATTTGAAACTACTGCCCTTGCAGAGCAAAAGACTTTTAATGTTGAGCAGAGGTCATCGGTTCAAGCAGGGTCCCTTTCATATGGTCACCAGAGTAACAAGGAGAGTTCAGTAGCAAACTTCAGAAGAAAAGATCCACAATGCAACAAGAACCGAGTTTATACTGGGAATTGGCCAAGGAATTTCTTGTGATACAGAGAAAAGGAGAGAAGACAGAATTCTTCAGGCTCTATGCACAACCAATACTGAAGAACCTTTCAGATCAGCAGAAAACTATTTTCTACATGCTCTCTTCTCCCAAAATGCAAAAGATTCAAAAATAATTCTCCAAATGACTCTGGGAGTCTTTCCTAAGATAGTTGTTACTTTCTGGCTGTGGAAAGCATTCCAATTGCCTTCTGTCCACAGAAGGCGATCTTTTGGACTTCACCTTCAAGAATCATAAACCGTCTTAACAGAGAATATCCCCAGTGTCCTTAAAGACAGTATTTAAGAAATTTCTGCTAGAAAAAGGCTAAACCAGACTTTTTGTTTTCAAGTTCCAAAGATACATCTTGGTAGGGGATTGTATGCATAAGACATAACTTCCAATGAAGCTGAAGGTATCAGTAGGAATATTCATCCTCTAGGTGCTCTGTAAGTTCTGCTCTTTCTCCACTAGGTACCATAAAAAAATGGTGCCCCACAGAGAAGCCACCTCCATTTTACATGCTTTTTTGTTGGTGGTGCTTTGTTTGTTTGTTTGTTTGTTTTTTTAATCATCACCTTTTCCATATGGGCTGATGCCATAATACAGTTTTCCCCAGAACGCTGTTGGTAATACGGTATAGATGACCTGTTTCAGCATGTAGATAAAGGGCAGGTTATGAGAGGAAATTATTTTTCTCAGGCCCATTTAATATAAGAATCCTGTTTTAACAAATTCTTCAAATTACTGGGAAGAGTTAATGAAATGAGCAACACTTCATATTCCTAGAACTCAACCAATAAAAGTGGCACATGACACTTCTGTCACCCTGCTTTAAGTTGATACCAAAGGACTTCTCTAGACCAGGAAAGGTTTGAGAGTTAAAATGTGCACTCAAGAGTACTCCAACCACATAGGCACAGAAAAGGCAATAGAAGTGCCTATTACCTCCAGTATCTTGGCACTCCATCCCAATTTGGTTTAAGATCAGTTAGAGCTACTGTAATGGGTGTAGTCATAATATCCATTCAATCCTCAATCTTTCCGCTGAAATTAATGACAACCGAGCTGTCCATTTGGAGAACATTACTGTCGTTTAAGTTCTTTCCCTGTGGGATTCAGTGCAGGGTTACAGTTCTTTCAGAAAAGTCAGGGAATGCTAATTAGAAGCGAGCAATTTTGCTGTAAATTCTAGGTGTATTGAGCAGAACTTAGGAATGCTTCCTGGTGGAAATGCTTCTTCTGAAATTAAGTCTACTGAGTCTTTCTGTCAGTATATCTGGGAAGTGAAGCTGACCCCAATTTGGACCCAAGTGAAAAGATGGGCTTGAATTTCAAGAGATTACCCTTACCAAGGAATAAATGGGATTCTACTAATTCTGTCTCTCTCAAGACTGAAAAGGCAAAAGGTACTTTACCCACAATGTGGTCTGATGGAGCATGGGAGGGGAAGAACATCTGGAATCCCAGCTCCAAGTGACCTGTGGTGCTAGAGATGACCAGTTTAAACCAGTTCAGTGCCTGACTTTTCATCAGTGTGTGGATTTACATTGGGAAGGTTGGAAATGAATATAAAATTTAGGGTCTATAGTGCAGGGAAGGATGCATCTACCCATGCTGCAATTGTGCAACCATTCCTTTAATACACCCAGCAGTGGGGCAATAGGAATGAAACTCTAGCAGTGCCGACATTAACAGCATTGTGGTGTGACTGCTGGGTAGGTATGGAGGTTTCCAGCACCACCTGAGGTTCTGACTCTGTCCTCTGTGATGTTCTTAACACTGTGCCAGCTAGAGCAGAATACAGCGCAAGCTATAAGTGGGACTATAATTATTCTAAGATTGTTCTTTAGACACAATGTTTGATACCTCAATGTGAAGCATATGTAAAAGTCTGTTCTAAAAATCAAATCTCAAATACTTAGCTAAATAATATGGTATTTTCATAAGTGATTTTTTTTTATTATTTATGCAGCTATAGAATACTGAATTGTGAAAAACACTGGAGGTACTGATGTTAAAAATACCAGTACGTCTGTCAACTATGTCACATTGCTGACTTTATACAATTATCCAAAATGGTTTTAAGCATCTAGGCAGTCTGATTCTCATTTTGTTAGAGAGAACTGGCATTAAAAAAAAGATGCACTACAGCGACATGTTATTTTGATTATGTTCCTTCTAAAATGTATTGTGTATCAAGATCAGTCCCTACTGTTCTGAGCTCATCTGTCTAGTGAGAAATCAGAAAAGAAAAAGAAGAGATGGAATATTAAATGCTTTCAGAAAATGAGGGGGAAAGTGCACTAGCTTTTAAAGTGAAGCAGCATGTATCGTTTCGCCTTCCATTGGCTGTTTATCCAACATCAATACAACACTTTAGGAGCCAAATTACTAAACAAGCTGCCAATTAGGCTTGCAGTCAGCTGGATAGATTAGTGGCTAAGAGAGGCAGATACAAGATTTTCATCTCTTGAGCCAATTACGCAAGTGAATTACCATCCACAATGCTCCTTGGAAGATTTGAGGTAGAAAGACTGACTCTGCTGTGATAGACATAAGTGAGATCCAGGGTAGGGGGTAAGGGTTAGCAGGCCATGTATTGCAAAAATTACCCAAGCAAAAAGAGATCCTTCTAGGAAAGGATTTAAAGGATTTAAGGCTGCTAGGAGCGATAGAGGAGGAAATAATAGTTGTGGTATGCTCTGCAAAGGCATTGCTGTTCTACTCACAGGTCTTAATCATATAAAAGAAAGATGAAAGGCCAAGACTATATTTCTGTACAGTGTCATTTTCTCAGAACTGTTTAAAAAAACATTTTCTTAACATCAAAAATAGTTTAGCAGCCAGAGATTACTTCAGTATGCCTTCATTTTTTTCTTCCAACTGGAATAAAAATATTTTTTTTTTTTTTTAAAAAAAGCATTTTCTTAAATAAGGGTTATTTAAGAGATTGAACCTAGCTATATTCTGATTTTATTCACTCCAATTTAAACCAAACATACTTGATGTTAGTCTTATCCAGAAATTGGACCATACAAATAAATATTGTCACAGTAATAGTTGATAGGGTCACAGTTGCTTTATTATTCTATAATAAATGATAACTTAATTGGTGAGCTTTTAAGTATTTTAGAAGAAGCATTTTTCAAATACAATGGATCTGTCAGATAAAAACTGTACGTAGGCTCATTTGTTTCCTGCTGAGATGGTGCAACATTGTTTCTTAAATGTGAAGCAAATTTAAAACCTGAACTTTTGCAAGCTGTTGTATCCAAAAATGATTAAACAGATGTGGAGCCTGCAGCAGCATTAGACCTCTGATCTGATTTTAGCTTACAGATGGAATTAAATTAATTCATGGCAATCACTGTAAAATCAAGGGTATGGCACTGAATGCTAGTGTACTGTTTAACCAGGACATACCTGTCTCAACAGCTGTTAAGAAGAAATTGCATACCTTTATTTTTCACTGAAGCCTGCCTTTAATACCATCATAAATATCATATCAAAATTAAACAAATGCGATGACTTCTTGGTTTTCATGTGCTAATTTTGCTTCTTCCTTCTCATAGGTACCATGCTCCGTGTATGTAAGGTCATATGCATAATAAATGTAGACCTTGAAGAATGCCCATTCATGTACACCAAAGTGTATTGCTGGTATTGTGAAGTGAAGGGATGCAAGTGGAGGAATTTTATAGTGCTGTCCTTTCAAGCAAGCTGCTGTTCCTCAGTGTTAGCTCCTCAGTTGTGTAATGGCAACCACTCCTGCATCCAGACAGCATCTGGTAGATCAGGAACCAGATTATTATGGTTGCTAAGACTTCTCAGTCTGTAAAAAGAAAAGGCTTTGCACAGGGAATTCCAACAAATTCTTACTACAGAGATTTCCGTATAACTCCTGCAACACCACTAAACCTCATACAGCAATAAAGTCAGAAAAAGGCATCCCTGCTTTTTTGCTTAATACGATGTTGCATAGTTATTTTTCGTGGGATGGCACAATGGGTTGATTTTGTTCTTGCTCCTGGGTGGGTCGAGACTGAACACGTCCCAGAGGTAGCACAGCCCTTTTCAAGGCCAGTGTGCTTGGACTATTCTCTTTAAAAGGGCCTACTGGCTAGTCCAAGAAGTGCCATGGGCATGAATTAAAAACTGAACTTGAAGATGAATATTACAAGGACAATTACTGATTTTAATTAGAAAATGAAAGCCCAAAGCATAGGAATGAGAGTCAGGGGAATAACAAACAGCGTAACATGATTTTTAAGAGCTCTTTTCCATCATGCAGTCAATCAAAGATGCAAGGTTGTTTTTTTCTGTTTGCTTATTGGCCATGGAATGGAGGAAAAGGGCAGTTATGAATACAGCTATCCATATTCTTCTCACTCAAGTAAAATATTGCATTACAAGTTAACATTCCTGCAATTTTCATCCATCATTTGAAAAATTTAAGACAGATGTAGATATATATTTAGATAAAAACTGGCTGTACTGCAAAAGAATGTCCTGCATACACTAAACCTTTTTTCAGACTTGAAATAAAAGCTATCTATATCTACCTTATTTGCATGAAAGAGTAATTAGTCAATGTACATGCCCACAAAATAGGCAAGTTGGGTGGCTTTTTGGTTTTGCCTTATTGTTGTACAAAGTCTCCAATCACAGTATCCTTCGGACAGTGGACGCTGTTTGATTGTTTGCCCAAAAGTGAGTTGTGAAGCCAAGTTTGTGGTGGTTTCTGCTCTCTTTCTTTTTGTTACAAATTGGCAAAATGTAAGAATAAAACAGAAGGCTTCAGGGCAGGTCTTAGTGTTCTCACAGGAAATAGAAAAGTATGCATGGTGGAGTAAAAAAGATTTTTTATATATATTTTAGAAGCACTTTGTATCTGTAAAAACAAAAAGTATTCCAATTTTCCTGTTAGTTACAGGAAAGAAAAAAAAAAAAACTATATCAAAGAATATCAAAAATAGAAAGATGAGTTTGTTAAATAACATGTTACGGTACAGATTATTCTTTCATATATCTTTTGTGTGAGGTTGATCTAGATGTCTTGAGAATTGAAATTCATGTAGGAAGGTATATATTTTGCAGGAAGAAGTCCATGGGTTTTCCTCCAAATAGGATAACAAAAAAAAATTGCTTTTTTTTTTTAGCTCAAGCTGTGCTTTGCATGCCATCCTAGCAGCATTTCTCTTTGTTGCCAAGCAGCATTATGAATCATTTAATGTTCCCAATACTTATAAAATACACTTGTATACTTGTTCTGTACTGCTTGATGGATCTCTTGGATCTTTCCTTGGAAGTTTCCCCATTAATTGTACCACAGACACTAGAACCACATCCCATTTCTTACCATGAGTTGTAAAGAGTAGACCAAAACGCGCTTCCTGGATTTTGCTTGTGAGGTTTTACCTTTATTTTTGTTGAATGGTAGCCTTTCTTCTTTTCACCATTTTTTGAGCTAGAAAGTACAACTAAGAAGGTTGCAAAGCCTGTGTTGTGTATGCCAGGCAGTGTCAGGGAGTTATCTGTATGAAAATTGACTCTGCCTGTGGGGGCCTGAAAAGAAAGGAAGTCTTGGTCATTGAATTCTGTGCTGGTCAGTTCAAGAGGAACCCTCTCGGGGACAGGAGTCGTCTGACTTAAAAGCCTTTATTTTAAGCCTAGCATTAAGCATAGCTTCAAACTAGTATTAAAGGACGCCTTCTCTCAGTACGTTTCCCTTTTTCTTTGACTCAGGGACCGAGATGCTTGGAAGCTTCCTACCTTTCATGTGGCCACTGTTTTGCTGAATCTAAACAGATCTGTAGTGAATAGTGCTTGAGTACTGTACATTCATCATCTCAATCACTATCAGGTTTTTAATGTGCACCTCTCCTTTTGACCCTCTGTCTGTGGGGGGGGCTTCCACTATGGGGCTTTGTTTTCATTTTATGTTTGCGTGATAAATGAGGATTTTCAGAAGAGCTTGTTCAACTTTTTTTGTGTTCCTGTTTAGTAAGTTAATATAACAATGAGCCAGCTGCTTGTCAGTAGTAAATACTTGATTGAAGACATCATGTTCTCCAAAAGCACAACACCATGGTCTCCTCCTACAGTATTTTTTAAGAAGCAGTATGTCAGAATAAGTAGGTAGAAAGTTAAGCAGATAATGTTTGAAGCTGGGCATGTGGTGAGTTCTGTTGTTCTATTATCAGGGGAAGGAATGTGTTGAAAAGAGCTGAAAAGAAAAAACAGCTGCCTGTATAAAAAAGCTCATGTTACTTCAAAAGCTTCATCACTTTTTAAAATTTTGTATGGTGTAACTCGTTAAGTTCTACTGAAAATTCTTGAAACAAATATCATTTGTATTCCTCATGCAAGACAGCTACATATGGGAAAGCTTATCCATGCATCATCTCCAAAAGTCTAGCTTGAGGATCTTGGTTGATGAGGGAAAAAAAACAGTTTTGTTACTTGACATTCACATTTCTTTATGCTGTAGTCATAAGAAAATGAATCTGTTACATTATACTTGCAGTCCTGACAATCTCTTCAGTAGTGTGTGCACAGCTTTTCTGAGTTCTCAGTTGTACAGGAAGAGACCCAATGTTACTGAAAAATACCAAAAAATAAAGATGGATATATTAAACATCTCTTGCATCTTTAATAAAAGAGAAACTGTGTAAGGCTATGGCTGAATTTCAAAATTTTAGACCGCCTATTTTTATCTTCTGTGTAGCATCTGTAGTTGTTTAATCAAAAATATTTAATGTGTTTTACTGAAAGAGATCTTCTTGAGCATTGATAAATATTGCTGAGAATGAAAAGATGGTTGTGACATTATGGTGTGCCTTGGTTTAGTAATTTTATAGGACCACATATCTGGGCAATCTTGTCTGTGTATTGGTAGACTTGTGCAAGGGGGCACATGTCCTCTGAGACTGACATACAACCCACTGTATTGAAATACAAAAGGATCTGCGGCAATATTTGTCACATCTAAAAACTAAGCAAGACTTCAGAAACATTGAAAATAAAGCAAAACCTTAGGCTGTATTATTTAGACTCATAAGCAGTGAGGAGGTCAACATGTGCAAAGACAGCCTGTTCTAGCAACCTATTAGATGAATTAGGAGAATAAGAAGGTTTAAAGCTTTAAGGGAGATTATCCTGCTATTCTCCACATGGCAGGCAGTGCTGATTAATGCTGTGTGTTTCTTTAATCTCAGGGTTTGTAGGTGAAAACACCCAACCAATCCCAGAAAACAACATTGGAAACCGAATGCTTCAGAGCATGGGCTGGACTCCTGGCACAGGCCTCGGACCAGACGGCAAAGGGATAGCAGAGCCAATACGAGCCATCCAGAGACCAAAAGGACTCGGACTTGGATTTAGCTGACAGAAATATACTCTGGCTGCCAAGTAAAAGTAAAGATCGAAAGTAATTTAAAAAGACAAGGGAAAAAGTTGCTATCTTGTGTTATTCATTATGATCAGCAGATCCAGTTATTCTCTTCTCAAAGATCACTGAAGTCTTTGTGCTTCACATCAGCTACACCAGCTGCAAACTACAGCCACAGCGGCAGAACCGGCGTTTGAATCTAACTTTACAATGGTGCTAAAGTGTATGAACACTTGTACTTTTTTATTTTCTCTGGTCTTAGAGTTTGTATTAAGCATAAAATTCAGTATATTCACTTCTTTTCATAAAAGCTTCTGACGCAGCAGATTTTAGTATCTAAGCAAAATTTTTTTTGTACATATAATTTCATCTCAAGAGTCTTGATAAGATTTGTCAAGGAAAATGGAACTTTATACAGCTATTGTGTTTTCCCCCTTTTCAGGCAAAATTTCCAAACCTAATATTTCTAGTGTTTAACAGTATTTGAGGATAAGCTGTCATTTTGCCCGTAAGATATACATGTTTCCAACTGGAAGGTGATATGTTATATAGTTTTGTATAAAAGCATGAAAAATGGTTTTGTCATCATAGCAATGCCATTCCAACATCGTAATCTGGCAGTGTATCACAGTCTTCCATGTTCAAGCTCAAAAGTAAAGCTTTTATAATTGTTTTTACATTTACAGGATTATCTTTTTTTTCAGCAGATATTTAAATTTAAAGTTTATTCTGAGTTTGGATTTCTATTTATATCAATAATCTTCAGTGTGTCCACATTTAAGAATAATATCAAATTTGAACCTGGAAATTGTATTTTAAAGATAACTTTGTCTTTCAGTGTTTATATACCAGGGTTTAGCATATTTTAAACAATGCAGTCAGTGTTCAGCGTTCGTTTTGTGATCGTGCTGTTGTGAGTGAGCCACAATCTTTAATGATCGTGAAGAAACAGAAAAAGGACAAGGAGAAGCAAGATTAGAGTGGAGGAAAGGAAGGGAAAAGATACTTTGGCATCTCACAAATCTAAGCTAGCAATTTAAAATCAAGAGGGATCATTAAGTGTTTTAATCAGTATCCTAATGTATCTAATGTCAGCAGAAGTAATTTCATTAAGCAGTAACCAATCAAGCTCCTAGGGTACTCTTGGTCTGCAGTATAAAACAAATTCTACTTTAAAATTAAATGATAGGGCTGAAGAAAACTGTTGGACAAAGGAGAAAATCCTGACGCTGTTGTAGTAGTTGGCAATATTTACCCTGTTTACACAGGGAGCAGGATTTGATTCTTCAGTCTTTTTTTTTCCCCTTCTCTGCTACCAGACTGCTTAGAAAAATATTTACCTCTAGATGCTTGCAAAGATGACTCCTTAAAATAAAGGGAGCACAGCTTCCTTCATGTGACTGTGAAATATAGTGAAGAATTTTAAGTATTTTTATTACTTGTCTTTTTCTCAGCTTCACCAATTATTTCCACAAAGATAATGCTAGGAAAAGAAAAAGTGGCAGCATTATAGCACTGAATTTGCTTAAAAATAATGTTCATCCTTTCCACTGTGAGTACTGTCAGTTTGGGAACATTCCTTCACAATTACCTAGAGTAAAAAATTAGTACCTAACGTTGTTTTTAATGATAGCTGAATGCACATGTTCTCTGAGTTTCAGAAGAACTATCAATTGTTGTTTCGAGCCTTGGTATCATTGTGTGGTTTTACTTTTTGACACGATAAGAAATTTTAAACAGGCTTGATATTTATAATCAACAGCAACTTTTATGGAGGGTTTTGGGGCATAGCTTAATGTAAATTAGCCACCTCAAATATCTCTTGCACAACTAAGCTGAGTTAAACACATTCCATATCTAAAGAATTTCAGGGCCACGTAATTGCAAATGGCCAAGAACCTGGAGTTCTGCAGACAGCAGAGGTGCTCACTTCTGTAATTGTGTTGGTTTTGGTTTTTTTACAATAATGAATTTGTGTGGCACATTCCCATTCTTTCAATGCAAATGTACTGCTAGGGCAACTGAAGACCTCTTTGTCTTGTACACTATCAGAAATTCCTTCAAATATTTTGAAACATGTGAGTTAAGGACAGGAAATTCATATTTTTCTAATTGTTCTAGCTCTAAAACTGTAGAGGAATATTGATTTTCTCTTAAAAACTCATTGTTGTTCTTTGGTTACAACTCCAACATATCTTGGGTAGGAAACTTTAAGTATGGCATATATAACGCTGACGTATTTCTGTGCATTTTATCATCATAGTAGTTCCTCAAGAAATCAGTCTGCAGCTCCAAAAGTGCTTGAAAATATTTCCTGTTTTATGAAGATAAGGGGAAAATAATGGATACTTGTTGAGAGAAAACCTCTTTTCAGCTTTCAGCTCTATTCATCCATTCAAACAGATACACTTGAGCATAAAAATAAATAGCCTTAATGGAAGAATTATTTAGTAAGATCAGAAATCTTATAACTTTTTGTTTTATATCAGTGTTAGAAATGATTAGACGTTAAAACCAGTCACATTGATTTTGGTATGGAGATAAGTAAACCTTTGTTTTCCAACAGGTATTCCTATAGATGCCACAGCTAACAGTCAACTTCATCTTCTAGAAGCTGTAGAAGAAACTGATTTATTAAAATATATTAAGCTAGCGTTTCAAGACATTTTAATGTCACAGTAAAATTCCCATTCAGGCTCACACTATTATTTTTCTGGTTTTCCACATCTCACAGGAGTGATTTTAAAGATATTCCAGTAGTGTAATTGTGCACAGTTAAAGCTAGTGTTAAACAAAACAAAAACGCATCGCTTTTTGTTTTTTTTTCTTCATTTTTTAAGCCACTGCAGTGTTAGATGGCTTTGAAACAAGTCAAAGTACTCGAATTTTTTTTCTTCAGGTTTTTCCCATACCTAACTTGCATTCATAATATGACACATGCCATAAAACTGGCTCACACTACTTTAAAATACATATACAAGTGTTTTCAGATAATAATTCCTAATGGCTGTGATACTGAAGGTTTTTATGCCTATATAAATAAATATGGAATCATCTTGTATCTAAAAGTTACCATCACTCACCAGATTCTTTCCATTTAGGTGTTTGATTAATTGGTAGTTCAGCTGATATCATAATATTCTGCCTGTGCAGAATGTTTAGTAAAAAGAAAAGTGCATACAATATTATTGGCATTGCATTTTGCTACATGTTCATTGTGTCTCAGTTCTGTGAATTAAGCCATTAACTGTTAATAAAAGAAACACATGAGCGGTTTCTGGCAGAATCCAGTTTTTAAATAAATATTTGTTGAAGTCAGAGAAGCATTATCAGTATGCTTATTTTAACAAGTTTGTCCCTGCATCCATCTTTCTGCAATTAGGTCAATAATGGGTGTAGAATGGCAGTAAATAGCTAATAATATGTATAGAATGCTTTGCTTTAACAACACAAATGCAAGATGAAATAAAACAATTAGACTTCATT
Source organism: Aythya fuligula (assembly GCF_009819795.1). Taxonomy (NCBI): domain Eukaryota; kingdom Metazoa; phylum Chordata; class Aves; order Anseriformes; family Anatidae; genus Aythya; species Aythya fuligula. The sequence goes on along the minus strand of NC_045561.1, from coordinate 19,958,100 downwards.
CTTCATGGGTTTTGTATGTTCTTTTCTTTAAACTGCACTTTTTGATAGCATTGTTATTGCTCAAGTGAATGCAAAAACTTTGTTTCTGAAAATATAATTAAGGTTGCTAATATCTTATAGCAAGTACATGTATATTCTGCTAAACCTTAGAGAGTTGTACCTTCTTACTCTCATTTATTTTCTAGCTGGTTATTATCCAGCATAAAATATTACACCACAATGTCACAAAATGCCTCGTTTAAAGTGTTTGCAGTACTCTTGTTGTTATCATATTCTTCTAAGACGTTTAAATACAAGTCTTTAAGTATGTGTAAGTATGTGTATACTTTGATAACTGTACCAGGACAGTATGCTCTCTCTTCAAGCACGTCTCCAAAACTGTTGCTTCTCAGAGAATTCACGCTACATTTGTTTTACCTTCCTGCTCCCCATGCTCACTGAGTAGTTTCAGTAAAGCTGTATGAGAAATGGGGATTCCTTCCCTATCTTACACTAAATTCAGGAGACCTTTTAATTAGGTTTTCATTCACAACGGTGGTTTTGGGAACAGTGGCATAGTTAGCACACAGTGACTACAATACAAAAGGTGCCCACAGTAGAGTCCCATATCTAAAGGCAGTGTATGTATTCAGTCTGTACTATTCAACTTAGTGAAAAGCACAGAATTATTTCTTTGTCTAGCTGTAAAGATAATCTAACGTGTTAAAAGAGAAAATGTCATTCTTAAAGGTCGTCATGTTTTTGCTTTGAATTCTCTGTGGAAGAGCTTTGCTGTGATTGTTTTTGTTTGTTTGTTTGTTTGTTTGTTTTTACAGGTATGGTATTTAAGATTGTTTTTTGTTGTTTGGATTGGTTTGGTTTGTTTTTTCATGACATATACTTTAAAAAGTCTTGGAGGAGGTGCAACAATTTCAGCATGGATGTTCTGCTTAAGTGGTTGGTTTTGCCTTTTTTTTTTTTTTTAACTAGAAAAACTGTAAGCTTAACAGCTTAACAGCATGGATTTTTATAGGCTTTATCTACACTATAAGAGTTTGGTAAAACTGTCAACAAACTTTTTAGTGTAGGTCTGCAACGAGGAAAACTTTACCACAACAGTGAAAGTTTCATGATTAACTGGCAGTAGGATAACTCTAGTGGAAATGTTTGGGCTTCCTATGAGTCCTTTCTGTAACTGCAATAAAATAGATACTGCAGGTACTTTGACCATGGTGGTAAGTTGCTTGTCAATCTTTAAGTAAAAGACTGAAAATCACTCAGATTCTTTAAACTTGATCTCCTGCCTCTATGAGAACTGTGATTATTAAAAGCTGTGAAAAGTGATTTGAATTAATATGAGATATGCCATCTATTAGAAAATAATGATTTTGGCTTGACTGTTTATAGTATTGTTATGATGAATTTAAGTAATGTGGAGTCTGACTTCTGAAACTGTGAATATAAGTCGTTAGTCTTCAAGGATTTTGTTTTATTGTAATATATTTACACTGATTAAGTATATGATCTTATTAAAATGAGATTATCTTTCAGAATATTTGATCATACATATGTTTAGTTTAGTGTGCTTTAAGTCATCAGCATAGTCCTTCATCCTTGTCCTTTTTTACTGAAGAAGCATAGTCCTATATATGTGTTAAGTGATAATGCCCTGTGGTTTCTCTCTTAGTGTTATCTCATGTATGTGCTAAGTGATAATGCTCAAGATCATTTGTACCAGTCTAGTGAAGTTGTTTTCCAGTACCTCACCTGGCCAATTTTCTGAAAGGCCTACTGCTGCCTTTGTCAGTTACAGTTCAACACTTTGACACTTCAAATTGAAATTTCTTCCACCTTGACAGGGTGTTGTGTTTGCTCAACCCCAAACTGATGAAGACTGGAAGATATGTAACACTTTCGGCACCTAAATATCTCCATTGCCTTCAAGATGGAGTACTTCATAGGTCTAAAAATAAACATGCATGCAAATGTTTGAAGACTGGGGCCCTAACTTCCTTCTCTGTAATAGAAATGAGTCCTCAATTTTCCATGGCATTAGAGTTCCTGCAAGTCACTGGAGTGACTTGAGTCAACTGGATTGTGCTGGCCCATCTTCAGAACAACTGATTGGCTTCTCTACCTAGTTCACCATACTCCTGTTGGTTTCTCTCTTGCACAAACTTTGCTGTTTTCTTAGGGAATATGCTGGAAGCCACAGGAATTTCTCTTGTTGCATTTGCAAGTAGCAATTCACAAAATTTCTATTCTTTACTACTAGTTTCAAGTGTTAAAAAGTAAGTTTGAATTCCACAAGTGTTGCCTTATTTTTTTCTAAATGTTCCAGATTACTACAAGCATCTAAATGTTCTACAATTTTTAAAGTAAGTAGAATGGTTATCAAAAATTTTATAAATGTGCTCTCTGTATATATGATGGTGTCTCACATTTCTAATAGTAGATATGATCTACAACATACATATGTAAGTATAACTAACACTAAATGTACAAATTGCTTGAACAAGAATAGCAATAATAGTGTGTTGATTTGAACTGAATTCTAGTAGTCCCACCATCTGTGAGAACACTGCTAATCTGTTATGTTTCCTTTCTGTATGCCATGATATGCCTTTTTACTGACAAAAGATATTTTGAGAGTGAACAAATAATAATTATAAGGGTTTTCTTAATGTGATGCAAATAATAAGTAACAAAAGTATCAGGTTGCTTTTATACTCTCTCTAGTGTAAATTGATTTATTTTTCATATACTCTTTGTCAGTGAGTATATGAATACTAGTGGATTACAGTTCTGATTAACTCAGTTTAGGCAATTTCTACCCCTTACACACAAAGGTTACAATGCCATGGTAAAGGAAGCCTCCTTGGATTTTTATTTTTTTCACAATCCAGAATAGTGGCTAACAGAAGAACTTTGGCCAGAACCATATTTCCGTGATGTATTTGGACCTAGTGAGTCAAAAAAGAAGCTTGCAAGGTATTACTTTGTAGTAAAGCAAATTAAGTTATCTGCTTGTATGAAAATTAACGTGTCTACACAAATGAACACCCATACATGATATAGATGTAGATCCTTCCTGAGAATAACAGAATAATACATAAATTTATTACATGCTGGGCCATTTGTTAAGCTGTCAACCACGTACTTCACCAAACTGTAACAAAATCTTTAGTTCTGCTAACCCACGTTACTTAAAAGGGGTGAGGTGCTTTATGAAAGTCAATAAATCTGCAATGTATTGTTTCATATTCTGTCTTTATGTAAACCTAGCTAGGTTTTTCAGTTGTCTTCTTCCTAATCAGTGGTAAAGTGCATTTAATAGCTCACTAAAGGTGTCATCCATTACTATGAGTTACTGTTAGAACTAATTAATAGAGCTGAAATTATTTTGTAATGAGAAATTGAAGTATTGCAGTGTTAAAAAAAAAATACCATTCACAGCTAATTAACGTTTAACAATGCAAATAAGCTGATAATTATTTTTCAAGCCATAGAAAAATCCTGTGACACTTCATATACTACCTTTGTGATCCTAATTGTTTCTGAAAAATACCTTTACAGAGAAATACTCTAAAGAGATTTCCCTGGACAAAAGGCAATTTCTATGCACACAATGAATGAGAGCTCTTGTTTTGTTCATATGGGTCCAGATTCAGCAGCTATGTCGTACAGTAAATACTGATAAAGGAAAAAGCAAGGATCATGAATATAATTGGAAGGAGGAAATCATGTGAGATGTTGGACAAAATTTCCTATCTGCTTAAAGTCAGCTGCTCTTAAGGTAGTGTAGGTATTACAAATGCATCCCAGGTGTCCTGGTGTCATAGAATCAGCTTGGGATGGAAGGGGCCTTGAAGGCCATCCAGTGCTAACCCCTGCCATGGGCAGGGATGTCACCCCCTGGAAGTTCGCTCTTCTAAAGTTTCAGGGTCCTGACCTTGCTCTTTGCCAAGCCCATATCCCTTGAGATCTCAAACTCAACCAGGGCATGGCCACAGCAGCCCAGGCTGCCTCCAATCTTAACCTTTTTAACAAGTTTGTCTGCACTGGTGAGCACCAGGTCCAGTAACACCTCTCCTCTGGTTGGTTTGTCTGATACCTGGACCAGGAAGTTATCCTCAACGCACTCCAGGAGTCTCCTGGATTGCGCACAGCCTGCTAGGTGGCCTTTCTAGCAGACATCTGGGTGGTTGAAGTTCCCCATCAGGATGAGAGCATATGAGTGTGGTGCTGCTTGTAGCTGAAGCCAGAAGGCCTCATCAACAGGCTCCCCTTGATCAGGCGGCCTGCAGTAGGCCCCGGCCACAATGTGTCCTTGATTGATCTGGTCCTTGATTTTTACCCATTACCTCTCAACATGTTCCAGGCTGCTAACAGCAAATGAACACTGTCACTGTATTGAAGCAAAATATATTTTTAAGTCATGGTAATATATTTATACATGGTAACTTGATGCATTTTAAACTATCCATAAACAAAGGAAATCTGGCAGTCTGAGTGTAGTAAAAGTAGTGTAACAATCCCTCAAAAATCGAGCTCTCTTTTTTTTTTTTTTTTTTTTTTTTTTTTTTTTTTTTTTTTTTTTTGTCCTCAGGTATAATCATCTTGCTTGTTACTGTGAGTCTGTTCTCAGCCATGAGGTCACAAGGCCCTGCTGTGACACCATGGCATGGGGTTACAACGTGCAGTGACACTGCTCCAGGTAGTGCATTCACAAGGTCCTACTATGACTTTGTGCTGGGCAGTGGATTCACAAGGCCCTGCTATGACTTTGTGCTGGGCTGTGGGTCCATAAGGCCCTACTATGACTGTGCTGGGCCATGAGGTTACAGTGCTTCACTGTGACGTTACGTCAGGCTGTGAGGTCACAAGGCCCTGCTTGTGACACTGTGGCAGGATATGAGGTGACAAAGCCCTGCTGTGACTGTTCTGGTCAATGAAGTTACAATGCTGTGCTGTGACGCTGTGCTGTGACACTGTGCTAGGCAGTGAAACCACAAGGCCCTGCTGTGATGCTGTGCCAGGCTGGGACGTCACAAGGCCCTGCTGTGACCATGTGCTGGGCCACAAGGGTACAACTCCATTCTGTGAAGCTGTGCTGGGATGTGAGTTCACAAGGCCCTAATATGACTATGTTCTGGGCCGTGATGTTACACAGACATGCTGTGACACAATGCTGGGACATGAGGACACAAGGCCCCACAGTTACACTGTACTGGGCTGTGAGATCACAAGGCCCTGCTATGATTTTCTTCTAGGCCATGATACTACAAATGTCTACTCATACGTCTTCAGTGCCACGTTCAGAAAGAATGTGATTAAACTCAATCAACTTTACCTCTGACAATATAACAGTAAATAATATAAAGCTGACAACCTGTGATTAATAAATATCTGAAAAATTATTTATCTGTGGGGTTTACTGAGCTATTTTTAATAGAGATTAAAATCTGCAGGGAAAAAAAATAAAAAATTTAAAAAAAGTGATACATTGGAAACAATTTCCTAAAATCAAGACTGCTTAATAGAAGAAATCAGGACTCCAAACTACTATATACTTTTCTTCAACCAGACATCTCAAAGCACTTCAGAAAGGACGATGGTAGTTTCATAAAGGAGCACCAATGGTTTAGACGACCAAAGTGACTTGCCCTAAGATCAAGGCCAGACTGGCTTCCTATCTTAATATACCAATATATATATTTTACTAACAAGATCACAAATGAAACCCTAGATCCTTAAATACTAGTTAAGGAGGCTATGACCATGGGTAAATGTCAGATTTTATTTTTAACATCATTATATTCTATAAGACACAGAACCAATAGGATCTTTATTTTAAGAGATCCATAATCATACTATTTTGTAGTCTTCTGATGTAGAAATCTTGGATTTGAAATCATTAGCAGCTCAGCAATTGCAGCACTTGAGTTGAAATGTAACATCTACCTGGCATTACAGGTACAAATGGCATGCACAATGCAGATTTAAGGATAGAAAACGATTATTCTGTTGAAGACAACCAACAGATTACTTACAATCACAAGGAAAACTAAATCATTTCCTACAGTACCAAAGCACCCTGGATCACAGCATCAAAACGTCTGAAATTTCAAACAGACAGTGTGTTTCAGATCTGTTTTGTAGGTAGTGAGGTACTCAAAGTGCTTCCACACTCACAGGCTGAATAGAGGAGATGAGCGTCAAGAAAATTAAAAAAATAAATAAATAAAAAGAAGAGGGAGGAAAAAAATGAGGAAAATGGAGCAAAATTGGCCAAGTTTTAATAGAAATAACATTTTTATATAATTCAGAACTATACGGTTATAAGTTAGGGTCTGTGTAAAAATATGGTCATTTGCCTAGAGTAAAGAACCAGCTTTCTGTTTCATTCATAGTACAGAATATATCCATTTTGGCAGGAAATGGTTCAAAATACTTAATTTCTATGAACGTTCATCATAATTTGTCTAATTTGGCTTTATAATGTTAGCCACTGCAAAATAGCACTCAAAACACAAATTAAAATGTTTAATTGAAGCTGCAATAGTCATTTTGGAAAGTACAACATTAAAGTGTTCAAAATGTCAAGGAAATCCAAGACACTTAAATGAGAATGAGAAGCTGGTTGAGGGAAGGAATGTCCTGTTCTACTCTTGAGGTGAAGGCCTTACCTCAAGTACTGTGTGCGGTTTTGGGCACCACAGTATAAGAAGGACATAAAACTATCAGAGAGCATCCAGAGGAGGGCTAGGAAGGTGGTGAAGAGTCTAGAGGACAAGACATGTGAGTGGCTGAGGTGACTGGGTTTGTTCAGCCCAGAGCAGAGCAGGCTGAGGGGAGGCCTCATGGCGGCCTGCAGCTCCCTCACGAGGGGAGCGGAGGGGCAGGCGCTGAGCTCTGCTCTCTGGGGACAGCGACAGGACCCGAGGGAACGGCATGGAGCTGGGACAGGGGAGGGTCAGGCTGGGGGTTAGGGAAATGTTCTGCACCCAGAGGGTGGTCGGGCACTGGGACAGGCTCCCCAGGACAGCGGTCATGGCCCCGAGCCTGCTGGAGTTCAAGAAGCATCTGGACGATGCTCTCAGGTATAGGGTCTGGTTTTTGGGTGGTCCTGTGTGGACCCAGGAGCTGGATTTCATGAGCCTTGTGTGTCCCTTCAGTCAGGATATTCTATGATTCTTCTGTAAGTTTTCAGAGCAAGTATTAAATTATCATTGTCCTTGTAGCCGACTTGTCTGATGTCATGGTCATGACCTACTGACCAGCAAGGCTCACTGAAGGCACAGGTGAGAGAAGTGCCCAATCTTCAGCATTTTTCACTCTGCCACAACCAGTCCCAGTAAATACTAAAATCTGTTCTGAAATGATGCAATCTGTCACTTTTTCATCACCATTAACTTTGGTAAATGAAATACACTCATAGTGTGTTTTGATTTTTAACTCAATTTCATAATCTTTATTGTAGTCTCAGGTGTCAATTTAACGTCATAAAATATATATATATATATCAAAGCTTATCCTGAAAGTGTTGGGTATTACCTTTTTTTTTCCTTTTTTTTTTTTTTTTTTTTTTTTTTGAGGTACCAGGTAATAAATACTGTTTTATTTAACAGGTTTATGGTAATATATAATAAATTGATAAGTGAATCAGAGTCCTGCTTCTGGCCTGCTACTAAACACAGGCACATCACTTTGTACACCTGACATTTTAAGTAGACACAGTTTTCTCTCCAGCAAGCCAGTGCCATTAGCTGCCAACAGTATGATCTACTATTGCTACTTTTGGTTTTATCTGTACATTAGAGTTGTCTTCTGTCTGAGTTGTCAGACAGGATAAATCATCCTCCAATTCTCAGACGCCACCCGCTCTGCTGCAAAAGAGTGTCATTTGATGATTCTTTAATTTTCCTGCAGAAGGTGAGGTGTTTGTTGTGGCCCCACTTCCCGCTGTCTGTTCTCCTGGGGCCTTTCCTCCAGGACTGACGGCTGCTTCTTTCCCACTGCTGAAGTGGTGATCTGCCAACTGATCCGCAAACTGGAATTAACCCATCTTCCTTAAAAATTGATTTGAATTTTTTGTTTGTTTCCAACTTAAATAAGTCCTTGTGATCATGTCCTATATGTTCTTCTGTGAGTCTCCCATAACTGTATGTTTTGCTAAAAGCCACTACTTCTGTTTGTATACTATCTTGCAAAGTTTTATCTGGAAAACATGACCCACGCATGTCCATTATGTTCCAGTGCCAGGAGGTAGGAAAAAGAACTGTGAAGGTCGTATTTTTCTCTTCATTTAATTATTTTAAATTGAAATTAATAATTCATGGAAGAGGAGATCTGATTGAAGACTTCTGAAAGTTTGGGGTTGGCAGAATCGGGCTTGGAACAAGGTGTGCTTCGGTTGGCACATGAGTAGTGTTACCTGCTAAAGGAGGGGCAGAAAGCCTCTAGGCCAGCAGAATGCTGCCATGCCAAGGTTTTCCTGCCTTCAGAAAGGGTTGGTGGAGGACTTCTTGATGTTATCCTCATTCTGTTAGCTGATTTAATAATGAAAATATTGAATCCCATTCCCTAGAGCCTTAGTCAGAATTTCATGCAAATTTATCTTAAAGATGTAATTATTAGTGTGGACCAGTCGTGGTTGGACATTGTGATTTTTTATGGATTCCTGTACTGTCTTTGATGAATACTGTTACAAGGCCCTACCTGCATAGTTTTGTATTTGTTGATGAGTTCCACATCCTGCTCCTTGTGCTCTTCCAGTCTGAATGTTGCCCGACTGCCCCAGCTCTGTATCCTTGACATTCTTTTTCCCCACTCAGGTCAGAGTAATTACTAGTGATAGTCTGAGCAGCTCACAGGCTAAAATTTATGGACATTTTGCAATTAAGCATTTCTTAACGTTATCTTTAGTAGGTGTGTAAGAAATAATATGAAGTGTAACGCTTTCCATTGTGCTTACTCCTATCTGTCTTGCCTTTTTTGTCTTCTCTATTTATTATTTTTTTTTTTTTTTTTGGGGGGGGGGGTTGGTTTGGTTTGGTTGGTTGATTTTGGTTATTTTTCTGCAACAATTCTCTGAAAACCTTACTATGTCAGTTACAAACAATGAAGTACTTCAGAGACACAGATTTTAGGTAAGGTACAAAAGTGTTTGCAACTTACTTCACTAATATAGCTATAGACTCAGTATCAGCTGATTTAATATATGGTTTTAATTGTAGCAGTTGAGCGACACTGTGGACTGCAGAGCACAGATATTTTTATTTTTAAATACAACTTCACAAACCAAGGAAAAGCATGGAGAAGCTGTCCTGAAGTGGATCTCATGCTCTTGTGTTTCTCCATTACACCCGTTAACAACTATGCTAGAAACAAGCAGCAGATTTTTTTTCCACTTGGTGAGTAATTGTCTGCACAGCAGTGACAGATGTGCAATATAGCAGCTTCTTCAGGAAAAAATTAACAGTTTGTCCAGCATGTCAGCTCGCTCTTTTTAGTGCTTCGGAGGTCTTGGCCCCATTATGGATGATTTAGAAATTGAGGCAAGCTAAGACCAGCTGCCTGGGTTGAAAGCCTTAGTTAGTAGCCCTCATCTGCATTCCAGTATTCACTTACATCTAGAAATTGGTAGGGCCCCTCTGGCCACAAGATGAGTATGGGCTGACAATGCCTTGATTTGTTGAGAGAGAGAATAAATGGGTTTTTCAGAAGATGAGGAAATATCACCATTACTGGCCAATTTACAGCATTTTATCTGTTCTTCAAACATGTCACTTTTGTTATTGTTGCATGGTAATTACATAGTGAAACGGAAAGAAAACAAATTCTGGTTACATATTCAGATGGATTGCAAAATCATATAATCCTGATAAATGCCCATTTATGATACACACGGATGAAAGGTTCATTTTAATTTTGAATAGCTAGCACAGCCATAAATAGGATATAGGATTAGATCCCACAGAATCCGATTACCTAAAAGCAAATAGTATTTTTCTTCACTTTTTTTATAACCAGAAAACTCGGTGTGTGCAGGGTATTTAAATAAGTAGGTTTTCCGTAAAAATATATGAAGTAAATATAGTTCAATAGTTTTTATGTTTTAAATATAATCATTTAGGACTATTCAGCTAGGTCTTTTCTAAAACTTTGATAAAAAGACATCAACCCATCAATATTGCTGAAAAAGATATCTCACAGATATAGCCTATGCAAGGTATACATATAGAAGAATTGGAAATCTAGTATAGCAACAACAACAAAAGGTAGTATTGCTTATATATTATGAACTGCAACTCTTAAACCTTCTTAACAGCTTTCAAGAAAGTTTTAGGGTAAATGTTGCATTTAAGAAGCAAATTTTGACACCACCCTAGGTAGCTGCAATTCTGACAACAGTTTTCCTGCTAGAATCACTCTATAAAATATGGGAAGCTCCATTTTCTTCAATGGGAGCACATGAGGAAAGGAGCTGTGTGACAATACATGCATGTATTAGCAGAAATGCGTACAAGTGATTCCTGATTTTTAACGAAGATGGGAAAAAAATGCTTTGTGTGTAAAGCCATCTGCTTCATAATCCTTGGTTTCCAAATTATCTTAGACCTTTAAGGAGAGTTTGAGATTGAATCAAGAAAAGCAAGGAAGATAGACCCACTCAGTCTTCATCAAGTCCCCTCTATTCTCTCTCCATGAGCCAACATCTCTGTCCCTGGAGGGAAGCCAAATGCCCGCAGTCCTATGTGGCAAAGGCTGCCTCAGCTGCAGTAAAAAGCTTGGTGGCAGAGCTGGCCACCTAGAGCATGTGCTTCCAAGGGAAGAAAGAGTTGAAAGCTTTAGTGGCAAGAGCTTTGCATATGTCCAAGCACAGTGCCATGCTATGCTTGGTCAGACTTCATGTTAGATGTTGTATTTTGGAACACAGAGCTAATGAAGATGACTAATTAAAATTCTCTCAGAAAGGTTCTTACTAAATATTTACAAGCAGCAAAGTCTAGCCTAACTTTTTTCAGCTGTTTTTATTCAAATGCATTATAAACATGAGTAGGTACCAGCAATCTGAGCAACCAGCCTTTGGTTAAATCTGGCCTCAAATGATTAAATTGTATCTGCCTGAATTTGTCCACCTTGTAATCTTTTAAAGATTTGCAGGTTCAGGTCAGTTATTACAGTTCAGTTTATGGGTACATAAACCTGATGGTATTGCAGGTAAATATTACATAAATTACTGGTATCATTCTCTTCCTTAACCCTACACTGTATTTTTAATAATTTAATATTTCTCCTCCTCTTTTGGCAAGTTCTGAATCTATACACAGCTATTGGTAAGATCAATGAAAAATTTCAAAACAGCTTTTCAGTGGGTCAGGCTTCCTGGTTGCAGGGATATGGGATATATTAAAAAAGGTAATCTGTGGGAGGCAGTGGCAGAAGCTCTCCTGCTTAGGACTTCTGAAGATGGGCTGTCAGTTGGTTAGAGATCCCTGGACAGGGGTGGCCAGTGCACTCCAGGCAGGGCTATGGGTGGAGGAGCCATTGTTTGAGGTTTCAGAGGAAAGGAAATGATGTGATCTGAATTATATTTTTTTGTGTTTCTGCAGCAGGTGTACTGGTAAAGAGTCTAAAATGCCCTTTCCATGTTATCGTCATTTCCATAGTTCTCTGCTCTTAAATGAGTTTTATTATCATCTTAGCATTGACTAACATTAAAAAAAAAAAAAAAAAAAAAAAAAGTATTTCATATGCTTCAGGGTAAAGTAGGGGCAAGCGTGCAGAATGGCTACACAAAGTATATCTTGGGAGATTATCTGTAAGATAAATTTATGCAGCCAGCTGAAGACGTTCAGATACAGTAAGTGCATTTGCTACAGTTCTGAATGCTCAATTTTATCTCTGAGTATTAAGTATGTTCTATTTTTTGTTAATTTACCTTCTAAATCCCTTTTGTGGATTGTGATGCACTGTCCCTCCTTAACAGACTTCGCTATGTGACTCAGCAACAAAACAGTTGTCCCAGTTGTTGTCTTGAAATGATTTGGGGGATGTTCCAAAAATAGACATGCTGTATTTTCTGAGTGTGCATGTGTGTGTGCTGAAAAAGCAGAATTTTAACTTGAATAACATTTAGAAGAGTTTTTCAGTTTCTCAGTATGACAGTACATACACACTCAGAAGAAAACTAGTGTATAATGAAGAGAAGATTTCAGCTTCAGTGAATCAGTGCTGTGTCTTTTCCCCTCCCATTCAGACTGAAGCTTTCCTGCTGCTTTACATAAAGCAGAGTGTTAGATGTAGCTATATGCTGCTCTAGCCTGACTTTAAACAAGCATCCCAAGTGGCTGTTGGAATATGAATAATACTTGGTCATCACCTTTAGAAAGGCCATAGTTTTGCCGTGAGAGAAATTATGAAGTCTTCCTTTAATTATTATTATCATCCTGAATTTTTTAGTGGCACTGAACCTTCCATTTTGTGATGCCACTTGGTACAGTTGCTTCCAAATAAAATACAGCCTCGTGTTTGACTGCAGGGTCAGCAACATCAGCCTGTAGGATTGTGCTGCTGAAACATCTTCCCTTAGTCTCTGGTGCTGCACGTATGTAGGGTGTTGCAGTTGACTCAAAAGCCCCAATTTCTTCTGGTAGATATATCGATCACAGCTGATACTGTGCAGGCAATATCCCAAGAAGGCAAGGAGGAAGCTGTGGCAAATTCCAATACAGCTGAAATCGTAGCAAGGTTGTGGATGTAGTTCATACTTCCTTATATAATTAGGATGAAATGCAGTTATCTCAAGGGTCCTTAAAATCACTTGTTGGTTAACAAAATATACTCCCACACTGGGAACTTCTATAAGGTCACTTAAATAGAGCTCAGGAACAAGAATTAAAACTACACAATTTCCGTGCTAGTAACAGAATAGGCAGGCAGTAGCTTCCCCGCTGTTGCCAGCCCCAGCAGAACAGAGTGGAGGCCGTCAGCAAGCAGCACAAGGCTGCTCCTCAGCCTCTGCTGCAGGACAGGGCTGCTGCTGTGCTCCCCAGCCCTCTTCCTCCAGCAGCATGTTCGGATCGGATCAGGGATACTGGGAGCTGTTGATATCTATGGGTAGATGGCACTTACCTGCAGAATAGTTTCTCACTTTGTAATACAAGGAGTAGTGAAGTTCAGAGCACATGAGGGTCTTGGTCCGTATTCTCAAGATCACTGCATTTTTGCGCAGGTAGCATTGTGTTCAAGTGGCAATTTTGGAGATTTATTTAGAGGTGACACCAGGCATTCATGAGGACCTTAGTAAAGTCATTTACCCTCTGTGCCTCAGTTCTCTCAGACATTGTTGCTATGCCCTAATTGTGTGCACATCCCTTTGTGTCTTGTTTTCTCTGACAGCTTCAAGATGTAACATCAATCCAGCCCAAATATAAGACCAGTCAAAGGCTTTACGTCAGTCCCAGTTACCCTTCTCCTTTTACTTCTTTCTTTACATTTGCCTGCATCCAGATGCTTAAGAGAAGCTGTAACTGATATATTTGTGAAAGTCAAGGCATATGGGAGCATGGTGGTCTAAAGTAATCGGACACATTGATCCAGCTCAACCAATTAAAATGCTAATCTAGAAGCTGCTGTTCATTTTGTTTGGAATCTGTGACTTCAATCTGAAAACTCACTCATTATTTCCTCTGGCATTTTATTTTTGCAGCTAGTGAATATGACAGACTCAAGACAAAGCCATGTCCATAAATTGTTTTTAATCCAGAATGTAACATATAAAATATGCATCTAAAGTACAAAACAGACCAAAGAAATAGCAGTCTTATTACAATACACTTAGATCAAAGTGCTGCCTAATTTCAAAGTCCTGCGTACCTTGTACCAAGTTGCAGCCACCTGACAAGTACCGCCTTCGTCTTTGAGTAGAGAGGAGACAGCTGTATTTTCTCCCCAGGTGTGGACTTCACATCCATAACCTGGATTAGCTTAGCCTGCATCCTACTCTCGTTTCTCATGTGGCACCTTTTGGTTAACGTGACAACCTGGTTCATATGAAACCTGAGATTCTTCAGCACCAGCAGGCAACGATAAAATAAACCCTCAGGTGTCCCGTACTTGCCAGGTGGTCTCATCAGCATACATTGGTGACAAGCAGCACACAACACGCCTGGGGCTCTGTATTCACCCATGGGCCGGGACAGGCTGTGGATTTCTCTTTCCCATGCTGTGAGGGACATCCTCATGGGACATGCCAGCAGAGCTCGTGGTGAAAGACCCCCCAGTGAAGCAGGTGCTTCTGGTGGGGGCATTAGGCTATCCAGCCCCGTGAGTGAGCACTCACCGATGGAGGAAAGATGGGGGAAACATCCGGGTCTGGCACATGATTTGGCGACATCACTTCATCATCACAGAACAGATTCTGCAGGCTCAAGTGAAAAGGTATGTGGCGGCTGGAAGGACCTGCTTCTCTTCCCATAGCAGCGGGCATCGCTGTTGGTGATAGATCACAACAAAACTGAATAAAAGCAGTAGCTATTTTTCATGCTGTCCTCTGCCATTTCCTCCCATAAAGAGCAGATTTTTGTATGTTAATGTTTTTATTGTTTTAATATTCTTGTTTTCCTCATTCATATTCTAAGGTATTATTGTTAGTGCCAACTCATTTGATTTATTATTTAGAGAAAGCACTTGTTCAAAAAGTCTGCACTGGATATTAAATGATGATTGCTTGCAATGAATTTCTTCTTAACATCTGCAAAGACAATTTTGTCTTTTCTTCTTCCACTTAACTCTAAATGAGAGATCTTAAGCATAGTTAAATAGGATTCATAATATCGTGCTGACTGAAAATCATCTTGAAATGGGGAATATGAAGGCAAAAATAGTTATCACATACAAAGCCCTCTTCCCTCTGAATTTCAAAAAGAGGGAAGGGGAGGATGTTGTCTCTGGGTGCACATTAGTATTCATGATTGTGTGTGTGGTGGAGAGAAAGAAAATGCCAGGGTCAGAGCCACAGGTTTAGTGGAGGTGTAGATCCCACACACTCACTTCCTCTCCTTACTCCTGGCTTTTAAGCTGTTAAAATTAATACTTTAGTGTGTGATTAGCATTCTAAAAAATAAATAAAGTATATAAACTGGTGTGGGTTTTTTTGCTGTTGTTTTGTTCTGGTTTGTTTGTTTTCATTTATTTTACTGTGCTACCCTAAAATGCACTCCAAAGCCAATTCCAAAGAAATTTTCCCTGACTTGAGTAAGCGCTGTGTCAGGTACATCTTCACTCACAAATATCTTGTTTTTGTGTTTGCTTTTTTTTTTGGCCAAGCAAGTAGCCTCTCAGTAACTGTTTCATTAGCATTAGTAGAAAGATAATGCCTCCATGTTAATTACCAGTTTTACACAGCTGCTTTAAGAACACTTGTGCAAGTGGGGCTGCTGAAGGCACTTCGTCTCGCCATCCTTGAGAAACAAACATGAAAGTGGCTGTAAATTAAGGTGCAATTTAGGTGTTCATTGCCACTAGCCAGGTTACAAAGGTGGACAAAATGAGCAAAAAGATAATTAAATTGCAGATTTAATTAAAGATAATTATCAAGAAGCCTGGTAAAACAAACGCGTGTATTATTTCATGAATTTCATAACATAAAGTCTATGAAGAGGCTGAGCTTTTTAGCATTGCTTTGGTGATTTTTGTTTGTAATACAACTTTATTTTCTATGAATGGGAAAAAGCCATGGGTAGCAACTGAGTACATTAATGTTTAAAATAGTTGGCTTCTTTAAAAAGTACAGCTGTAGTGAAACACTGAAGCATAAAACAGTTTCTGGCATAGTATGCAATGTCGTATTTCTGAATATATTATTATGAGGCTAATTGTCACAGAATTATGTTTGAATTCTATGACACATCCTAACAACAGTGCCATGAGCTGCAGAGCAGGGATTGCTCACATTATTATTTGCCCTCTTTCCCCTATAGATTGTGGCAAACAGTAGGAGTGACTCCAGCTGCCCTACACTTGGAAACCACAAATTGATTGTTCTTGCTTTAAGCCTCACAGCCTGCACACCTCTCTGCTAGATCTTATGCATCTGCTAGAGAAAAGGGAAACATCATAACCCAAATTATGGGACATTTGGTGATTACAATGGAATTGGAGAAGGCCATGATAATAGATCTTTAGCTTTTTTTTTCTCCTTTTTTTCATAGAATGTAGCTGTTTTATTAGCTGTAAGTATACATGGTGGTGTGATGTGACCTGAAGTTTTCTTCAGCTTTTGTTATAAATGGTTTTCTTACTAAGAAGAGAATTCAGACTTAAACCTGCCAAATATGTATTCTATTTTGTATCATTATATATTCCATGTATGCCAAACAGGTTGCAAATTATTCTATTGCAGTGGCTTTTTTCTTTCTGTCCTTTCTTTTTTTTCCCCCACGTCTCTTCATCCTCCAGCTTGCCTTATTTCCTAAAGACCATATTGTGCTTTTCAAAGGAGATGAAATTGGTAAATAAGGATATTTCAGACATCTGTGTAATTACTTTGGAATGGGTAATTTCTAAGAACATATTTAAACATGTACACAGACATAATTCTTTTTATTCTTGTTTTAGATAAATTTTTAAATGGAGAGAAAGACAGTGGCAAGCACTTGTTTAAATCTCAGTGACTTCAGATGAAATGTATACTCAATTTACACAAGAATCCTTACCTGAGCTAGGACCTGAAGGGGGAAATGAAGCTTAAGAAGACACAGGCAGGTAAAGACCCTCACGTGTTTATGTGGCTGCATGCTTGTGACTCGTTTGAGCATTATTTATTGGCCCAAGGTGGGCAGCAGCTGAGCAGTGGTGCGAAGATGCAGCCAGCTCCCTGTGCTGCCTCAGGCTCTGCCTGAGGAATGACCAGAGGCTGGAAAGTCTGGGTGAGGTTTCCAGCCATGCACAGGAGCAAAATGTGAGGCTCCAGAGCACCTCCAGGACTACACATTGACCTGGGACAAGGTTGCCTAGTGGCACCCAGGGGATGTCTCACCTATGTAGGGGGCAGGTGAGGCTGGGATGATTATTGATTCAATAGACTGTATTAGCTCTCTTTGAGCCCATAGAGGTCTGTTGCGTAGCTCTGTGTTTAGGGACTCTTAAATATACCTTGTGAATGACCTGACAGACCGTAACTGCTTCAAAAGAGATGTTACCGGGGGTGCTGTAAATCCTTCGTAGTTCTTGAGTAGCTGAGCATCACCTCAGAGGCAGCCCAACGTGCACACCCTGCCCAGGAGCTGAAAATGTTGGTAGTAATGCTAGGATTTGTGATTTCCTTAGCTCATTGCATTGTTGTCTGCAGGTTTTAAAGCTCTTTCATATGGTCATCTGATAGTAACCAAATCAAAGAAATGAAACCAGATGGAGATGAGAGAAAAAATGGTCCTGAAATCACTAAGCTGTTTCTTTGTGTCCTCTAACTTAGCGCTTCTGTATAAATTAGTGGTGGTATTTTTTTTTCCTTTCCTGTTTTTCTCATTTTTTTCCCTGAAGTGCTCCTGGGTTTTGTCTTTGCATGCAAAATTTCAGCCTAGAGCTAGTTGTTACTGTTGATGAATCACAAACTGCTTAAAGATAGGGTTATAAAGGAAATTCTGACACACACTTAAGTACAGTAGCATGAGCTTGCTTCCCAGGCACCAAAATAAACCAGATTTTCCCTCTGCAATGAGTTCTATTAAGTCATCCACAGCTTTCAAAATCTCATGTATTTCTTTCCTGATTCCCTGTTTGGATTTATCTGTGTTGTTTTGAAAAGGATAGGCTCAAGCCTGAGCCTGTACTCCCAAGTCCTGCTGTTTGTTGCCTAAGGAGCATACAAAGGTTTAGATTGCATCTTTTCAATACATTATGGCACCGCAGCCTAAAGCCAATACTTGTTTTTTAACTGGCAACCTGCCTGTACGAATGGAGGAAGCAGATTGCCTCTTTGCTGAACACTTAGACAAGGTACTGATTTAACAACAGTGGACAAGCAGCTGGGAGCTGGGCTGTCAGCCTGTCACACACTGACAAATCTGTTGTTCATATTCAGGCAGGATGTTCCAGTTAGATTGCCATCAGTATCATCCATCTACCACAGGCATGCGAGGCGTACCCATGTTGCCTGCATACCCATAGACAAAATGCTGTTGATACAGCTTTCTGAAGGAATCTTAAGAAAACAGCTAATTTGCCTTTTTTTCTTCTTTTTTTTTTTTTTTCTTTTGGTGGTCTTCTGCAATGAGATCACTACAGCAGCAGATTCAATTTTTGTCTCTCTCTTTGTTTCCCATTCGGTATGCTGGAATTATGTGTGCAAATTGGTGGTTACTCTAATTTCATGTCTTAAGCATGAAAGGAAACCTCTGAATGGAGCCTTACCACTTTTTATCAAGCCATAAAGGCTTTTTCAAAATCCAATTCAATAAAATACAGTCTGACTAAAACAGAAGTAATAAAAGCAAAAATGGTGATGAATAAATACACACAGAAATTACATTGTTCTCACCTCCAGACTCATTTCAAACATATTTTCATATACCCACAAGATTTGTAACGCTGAAATAATGCACTCCAGAATTATTTCATCCACATGGCAAAGCTCAGTCTGTGAGGGAACGCTCAGCTAAAACCTGTCTGTCTGTGTTCATGGTAATCAGCTGGAGTCGATCTATACTGGGTTTGTGTATAGGAGTGGGTGTGGGGAGGTGGCATTTGTCAAAGCTGTAGAACATGTGCTGTAATTATTTTATCCCAGTCGTACTCTTGCCTATTTCTTTTTCTTTTTAGTTTTTTTTTTTTTTTTTTTTTAATTTGGAAAAGCTGCTTTTGAATACTCTGATTATATATTCAACAGATTATAGTTTTATATTATCCATCCTTATGTCATAGTTATCCAATTTGCAGCCCCGTGTGCCCTTTATCATCTTCTGTTCCAGCTGCAGATCTGTAATACCAAAGCCCGCAAAATGAACTCCTGAATTTAGCTCAGGAAAAAATGAAAAAGGTGCATCTGTAGTTTCACCTGAATTTTCCATCTGATTTTGCTGCTGCCTGTTCATCACCTCTGTGTAATAGGAATAACCCACAGCTTTCTCAAGGAGGAGACAGAGGAATGAGTACAGTCAACTTACTACTAATTCTCATAGTGGTATACACTTTTTTACATTTATAGACAGGCATAGGCGTAATTTAGAACAGTAATGACTCTGAAAAGTGGTCAGCTAGTCAAATTCTTACTATTAATCTATATCCTTTCACATTTTAACCTAATACTGCAAAAATCATAATGTGACATACATTTCCTTAGTGTGTAATTTAATCAGCTAATATCTTCAAATGCTCTCCCCAGCCTCTTCAATATAATACCTTTTCTGGTCAAGAAAGCCATTTACCTTTACTATATTTTTCACAGTAAGTTCAAGATCTTCTGGAAAACACCAAGATTCATGCAGGTTAGTTAAGTTACACGTCTAAAAGGAAAAGAAGAACCTTGTAATTTTAAAGTTTTGGTTTTTGAACATCCGTCAATAAGAAAGCTCATAAGTAGAAAATAGGGCAGTACAGGTTGCAGCAAATTCCCACGCAGTGCTGGGAGCCATATAAAAGGTCAGGAAAAACATGCATAAAGAAGGTGGGCAGATACCTACAGGGGTGCTTTTTGGTAAAGTCTGCAGCCACAGCCTAGTGCTTGGTCTGTTAAAATAGCCCTACAAATGCATCAGATGTCAAATGCAGGCTGTAGACTTAGAAGGTGGGGGAATTCCTACGTTCTTGTTAAAAATATAAATGAGATCTGAGGGAATCAGGCTGCTTTTGTGGTTGAATATGGATAAAAATAAACATGTTTTAAAGTCTTTTATACCTGGTCACGTGTCAAGGCTTAGCTCCAACTTTTGTACACAACAGCAATATCAGTTCCTTATCTTTATAAAATCTCTGGGTGTTCTTTTCTCTGCTCTGAAAAATCAGTGATTTTTGATTGACAGAAAGATTACCTAATAAACCTTCACCACAAACTAATTAATCACTGTGAATACAACGCTAAATTGGCAGGCATAAAAAAGCAAATGAGATGGGTGTTGAAGACCGTTTTCAAATGACCTTAGTTAAAAGCCAAGTACAGAGTGTTGAGAGCATCAATAATATTGCACTGCTAGTAAACTTACTCCTTTACTAGACCTGGTGGCTTCAGCGTCGTGTGAGGGCAAGACACAAAGTCCTGCCCTCCCCTCCTGCACAGACACCAGCCCCTTTAGCAGGTGGGAATGCATGGTAGGAGTGGGGCAGTGTTCAGCTCTGGGGTCACCAGGACAGCGGGGCAGAGCTGAAGGAGCTCGGGACGTGGGCAGAACTGGGATCTGCTCTATAGTTCCTCTGTCCTCTTTTTGCTGTTAATAATTGCTAATACTTTTCTCAAACAAAATGCACTCTTACAGTTGTTACCTTGATGTCGAAATTCCATTGCAGCAGTGAGGCATGGTTTTATTTTATTTTCCTACAGGAGGGCTGCTTTGCTGCAAAGCAGCCAGAGTGCTCCTGCCGGTCACACAGCCCCTGCGAGCTGTGAGATTGCTTCTTCCCCACGCACAAGTTTAGCAAAGATAAAGTCACCACAAAGTGATATTTCTCACAAGTTTATCTAAGTCTGAGGCTTAGGTCAATATAAGATCTTAGTTCTCCATTTTCTTTCTTCTTTTCCGATGACTGAATACCATGCACAGCCTTATTTATGGCTCAGGTATAGGGTACTCCAGCATCACCGCAGGAAATACAGTTGTCAATTCCTTAAGCCTTGAAATTAAAGACAGGAGAAAGCTCTGATGGTTTTTATCCTACTTGGATTGTTCCCCCATTCAGGGAGGCTAATATCAGGGATTTTGCTCAGGCAGCCCCGGGGGAACGCATCACCGTCAGCAGGGCAGCTGCCTCCTCCTGGGCAGAGCCACCCCGGACCTCACTGGGCTCCCTGCTCTGCTGGTGGGGCTGGGATGAAGGCAGCAACTGGGAGCAATGGAGCAGGTCACACAGCCTCCTGCCACATGGAGGTGTGGGGAACAGAGCGCATAAATTAAAAAACAGATTAATATATATATATACCACAGCAGTAAACCAAACCAATGTGAATATAGCATTTTTTTTCAGCAGATGTAGAAATCGAGAGAGTCGTGTTTCTGTCTGTAATTACAGCCTGGTAAAGCCTGCTTCTGTGTCCTTTCAGCTGTGTTCTGTGGTGAATCCTGGCTTAATATCAGCACTGTTTCATTAACATGCTGTTTTACCCATTCATCTTAGGAGTGGAAAAACATAGGCTTTCTTCCCTGCAGTTTTCAAACAGGTACCTACCTTCCATCTCAGTGCCTTGCTAACTATTTGTTTCTGATCTTTTGCTTCTTTTCCCTGGAAAGAAGTACTCCTGTGTAAACCAGCAGATACTGCTACCCTGCCCCACGTGTCTGTGAGCAGATAGGTGCAGTGATTAACCTGATTCCAGCTGGTGCCTCTGCTTTCCTATCCATCCACTTAACATTTGGATAGTACTTAAAATAATAATATAAATTATGTGGGCTTTGACATATATATTTTTTCTTGCTGAGGCTCTGGTTCATGATCTGATTGATTTATAAAATTTTTGTAAATTATGCTCAAATCCTGGAGGGCTGGGACAGGGAGCAGACAGCCACGGTCTCTTCCAGCTGATGACAGCTGACCGTGCCCCGACCCCTCCAACCTGCGGTCTTCCAGCACCTTGTTTGTCAGCAAGGCACAGTTTGTGTGGCCAGCCCCAAGCACCGCTTCACCTCCGTAGCTACGGAGCAAAGCAGACCTACAGGTGTCCTCTCCAGCTCTCTTTTCACCTTTTGTGCTCTCTCAGCTGTTCGTATGTTTGAGCCCGTGCATCGCTTCTGTCCCCTGGTCCTGGCGGCAGCTCCCAGCCCCTCTCCCGACAGCATGGCCTGGCCAGCACGAGCTGTCTGCTCGGCTCCGAACACGGACGTCGCCTCTCACAACAAGCGGCTGCCGCTTCCAGAGAATTTAATGAATTGGCTGCTGTTCTCCCAACCACTTATTTGTCTCCTGCAGCCCCCCCTTCCCCTTCCTTGCCGGTCCCTTCCCCTCCCCGCTCCCATCCTGGCTGCTCAGAGGCAGCCGAGAGAGGGAGAGAGGAATTATTTATTGTGTGCCTGTTGAAAATGAAAGGCTTTTACATTTTAATGAGCACTAAATAGGAGCGAGGAAATATTGTTCATTAGCTGTAATCTGTGGAATTGCTTGAGTGAACTTCCTTTGGAGGCCGCTTTAAACGGTTCACTCAAGTAAAGCAGTTTGTATGGTAATTAAGGGAGCATTTTTCTGTCAACATCTGTGCTGCTATTTATAACGCTGAAGGTATCTTATTACTCCACCAGAGAAACATTAAAAGAGGGTGGGCAGAGGGGAGGTTGTATTTTATATATATATGTAAAAATATATGCATATATATATATAAGAAATTACTATTTTTTCTTCAAAACATTTCATTTTTCTGTGTCCCTTTTTGCTTTATTATTCCTACCACCCGCCCCCCCATTTGCAAATTATAAAAAAAAAATAAAATCCTCATCCAGTGTTTCCTGATAGTAAGGATTATCATCCTGACATCTTTTCATTAATCATACCCTTTGCTCAGCAGCCAGGCAGGGAGACTCAAGCTGCCTCGCAAAAAATGAGAGGCCCATGTCTTTGGAAACTGTTCCTTGTCCCTCTCCTGTCCATGGTAATACAGACGCCTTCTTTCAGCCGCATTGTCACGGTGTCCCCAGTGGGGTCACACTGCACTGCCTAGTCCTCAGCACATGGCACTGGTAGCGCTGCTGCTCAAAACCCAACCAGGCTTCTGGTGGTTTGTGGTGAGGGGGCAAGGAGTGGTAGAGGGAAAAACCTTCAGTGCATTCAGTCTCGTTATGTTATTTAAAAATCAAGGTTGGTATTTCAACTTTGGTGGTCTAAGGCTTCTTGGGAAAAGAGTTTGGATGTTATGAATGAACCTGTTTTTGTGTTTGTTTGTTTGTTTTTTTACATACAAAAAAAAAAAAATTATGTTTGCCTTAATTAGGTAACACCCATCATTTTAACCCTGACCAGCCGTATCACACCACCCCAATAAGGATCCATTATCAGGTATAGCTTTACTCTTATCTATTCCATCTTTGCTTTTCCCTGGACTCATAACTTTGAAGTTTGTATCTTGAATGCAGGTCATCACTTAGGGATATGGGAAATCTTGTCCTGAAAAGCCATTTCCTTTTCTGGACGTATGCAATTCCCACTTTCCCAACTCTAAGCATCTTCCTTCTTCCCTTTCTCATGTTCTGCATGCTTCATTTATGCCTCTGCTGCTTTACTTCTCCTTTTGAACCCTCTGACATCAATTTCTTCCTTCCCCAAATCCGTGGATTTTAGATGGTTATTTCCTCGGTGTTTTGCATACTTACTGAGAAGGCTGCAGAGAAGAGAGGGGAACATTCATCCAGTGCTGAGAAGGTTTCACCTGGGGCAATAAAGAAGCTCCCAATGTATGTGGAAAAATGCAAGAAGTAGAGCTAAAGATTGCAGGAGTGCACCAAAAACATAGCTCTACAGAAATTAAATATGCTGTGCCAGAGCCAATAACTTTTATAGATTTTTCTCTACCTGTAATGAAGGAAAAACATAAATGACTATCATAAAAAGTAAACATTAGAGATAGAAAATCCCTTTTACAGCATTCAGTCCATCTTTCTGCCAATAACAAGTTGTTCCCTGTAGTATATTTTTTTAGTGATTCCTCCAGCCTAGTGTTAAACGTTTCAGGTGATGGGCCTTGCTGTTCCCTTGAGAGATGGTCTGAAATCTTAGTGCATTTCAATGTCAGGAAGTTTTTCTTGGCAACTTTCATTTTCTCTGTCTGTATTTCTTCCTATTGGTCTTGGGATATTACTCATGTTCATTTGAATTTTCTTTTGGTGCTCTTATGGAGGTAGGTGCAGCATAATTCTATATCACCATTTCACTGCTCTGCAGCAAAAATTCCCAATACACATTTCTTTCCATTCTTGGCTTCATTTAATTCCCAGGCACAGGTAGCATTTCCTTAATGTCTGCATCCTATTTATAGCAGAAAAACTTATCATATCACCAGACTCAATACCACCGCTCTTTTATTTTCATGATGTGAACCAAATCACAAGACCTTGACATCTGCTATTTTTGGTAAGGGGCCAGCACTGGTTTCAGGAACGGGAAAAGTGCTTCCAAAGAGAAAAAATACAAGCAGACAGAGAACAAATACTGGAGAGCAAAACTGGCCAACAAGTAAGAGAGGCCCAAAAACAAAGGGGGAAAATTTTTCAGAAAAAAAGCAAACAAGTGAAGGTGTCTGGTACAGAAACGGGATTTTTTTCTGAAGCTAGGGAGCACTTCTGGTCAAGGATAAATAGGAAGTGGCCTGAATCAGCAGCACAAATATGTGGACCCCTTCTGGAAGAGCTGTCTCACACTTAGCATACACCAAAGGAGATGAGCGATGTTGCCAGCACGTAGGCCCTTCTGCATTAGCTGAAGAGGACAGAGGAACCCTTAGGATACCCAGGTGTACACTCACTTACAAACTGGGCAACCACAAAGGACCGAGGGCCATCTCATGGGTCTGAGGAATTTGCTCATGGAAATTCATTTTGCTCACGCTTTCTGTGAAATTTCTGGCAGTTACAGAGGAGAGGATCCTTTAGATCTGCATCTCCTGGTTATGGAGGAAAGGGGAAACGCAGTCCTGCTTGTGACATATCGGTGTGTCTGAAAAACTAAAACTTGGTCTGGATTTCAGTATTTCTATCTAACTGTAGGATAAATGCCAGAAGATGGACCTGTAAACTTTGTCTATGTACTCTTCTTTAATATTTAGAGTCTAATTGTGATAGATATTTTGCAAGCTATTAATTGTGATTGGAAAATCATCTCTTTCATAGCATCTGAAAACACAACAGATGGTGATATTCCAAGTAGCACTGAGAAAGGGCTAAGTTTACTAAAACACCTTTCAAGGCCCAGAGTGCTAAATGTCTGAAAACAGACTGAACTCCTCCTCACTTGTATGATTCAGACACTAGAGCAGAAGGCAGAAGGACATCTGTCTAATATTGTTAGCATTGTTAGTAGCAAAGCAACACAGGTCATCTCTTTGCTGTACTGGAAGAAAAAGAAATTACTTATTAATCAGGAAGTTAGTCCTTTGCCAGAAGACAACATTAGATTATTATGTCCAACCTTCTGTGTATCACAGAACTTCAAATTTCCCCTGGATTTCTTGTGATGAACTTAGCTTGACTAAAGAAAAGCTTCCAAAAATTACCCACTCTTGATTTGTTTAATTTCCTTTACTATTTAAACCTTTTGGGTACTTTTCAGCTAAGTTTACAGCCCTGGAGGACAATTTCAGAAGAAATATTAGGACCTCCATTTTGGTGGAATGTCGTAATTGTATAAACTGATGGTAAAGGACTAAAACACTCAAACAGAAGCCTGCCTAATAAATAGTAATTTGTATCTTTCATATTAACTCCTGTAAGGCACCGTTTTTAAGTAGGTATTGACTTGAATTCAGTTAATACTTTTTTTTTTTTTTTTTTTTTTTTTAAGTGGTTTCCCAGTGAAATGAAGAGCCACAAAAGGCAGGAGAAGAGGAAGAACATAAATCTTTACATTAATTGTTGTTTTTCTCTTCCATTATATTATTGTCAAAACTAGAGATGCAGAATGTAGAAACAACTTTTAAGCATATTAAATACTCCTCTGTTAAGGTCAGTAAACTATATTTTTAAAATATCTACCTTTTTTTCTTTCCTTCCTTCCTTTCTTTCTTCCTTCCTCTCTAAATTGTGACAAAATTATTTTTCCTATCACTTTAATGGTATCATGTAAAAGGCAGCTTTACAGACTGCTCTGGTTCTGCATCATTGGTGCATCTCCTTTCAGCAAAGAGCTTACACGTGAGCTTATCTTTAGGTATTTGTAATTTCCACTTGAGCTCAATGGAATTTAAGATCATGAAGAAACTTTAATGCTTTGCTGAGTGGGAATACATTTTAGTATATGCTTAAGTATTTTTCTCAAGAGGCTTACCCATGCATAAGACTTCTTAAAAGGCCCTTCTGAGTTAAAAATACCTGAAGTTCTTTCTAATGAGGAAGTATAGAATTCTGTTCAAGGTAATCAAGACTCATGCCATCACTTATTTTAAAATTCTTATTAGGAAAGAATAAAAAATGGTTATAGTTGATCAAATAAGCACAGGTTAAAGATAAAAACAGAGAAGAATTATAGTAGAGTGGAAATGCATAAGCATCCCTTACTGAACTTCTTTTATAACCTTTCCTTAACTATACCACATTTACCTATAAGCTCTTTAAGGCAGAAATTCATCATTCTGCATATATATGAGAAGCCTAACATAGTTCAGGGTGTATTTTAATATTTAATAACAAATCATTTTCTTTGGGTATTATAGAGTTTATTGCTGTAATACTGTTTTGCTATTTATTAAATACCTGAACAATACAATAGACAGAGAGACACGGGCAATTATTCATAATATTTTCCAAAGATCTAAAACATACTTCTGTGGTTTTTGGAAAGTATTTCTGAGGCTTCCCAGATAGTACATGATTGTAATAGAATATTAACACATGATGGGGCATGTTTCAGAGGTTCATTAATACATGCTGTAGATGTGCAGCTTCATGCATTCAGCCACCTGAGGCATGTATTAATGGACCATTAAAACATGCCCAGGAGTGTCTTAATGCTATTACAGTATGGCTCTGCAATTTTTAATTCAACTTTTTATAAAACAATTATTTTCAAAAATGCAATTTTTAATGTACTCTGAAACCTCTCTTCAATTCAGAAAAGAAAGGGGAAGGGGTGTGGGATGTGACATTAGACTAAGAAAGCAACAGGGCATGGATATAAATACTTTTTTTTTTTTTTTTTTTACCATTTTAGTATATTTGCTTTTGATTTTATATTGTATTGTATAAATAGCATAGTCCTAAGGCCTGATTCACGTTTTTGCTGACCTACCTTTCCACTGCTCAGGAAGTGTAAGAGAGTCTTAAAGTGCCATAAATGTAAATCACACTCCCAGACTACTTAGCTCAATTGCTAATTTCAATAGACATTTCTAGGTTTCTAGGTGAGTAAGACTTTTCAACAGCTTTGGACTTCTGTTGAGGAAAAAGCAAAACTAGAAATCCAAGCAGTTTGCCAAATAACTTTTGCTGTAGAAAGTTAAGACTAGGAAAGGGAAAAGTCAGTCTACCACGAGTGGTCAATCTGCTCATAACTTCAGTTAAATGTTGTTGCTGACCACATCAGTTTCACAAACCAAATCTCAACCGAATTACTTCTAAAATGATCAGTTATCCTTTGGAACTGTTATTATTGTTATACACCAATAATACAAATACTATTATATTTATTATGATAGTACAATGAACAATCCATGATTTGATACTAAACATTGTGCAAGAACATAGAGCAAGCTGTGGAGCAAACCATATTCTCCCATGTCACCCTCCACATCCTTTCTAAGTTTGGAGCAACATTAAGATCTTGGAAGTACTTGAACCTAACTAGAGAAAATTCCATTAATTATGTGCTTTAAAAGACCGTAGGTCACCCTTCAAAAAATTTCACCATCTGCCCCCCCAAAAAATATTATTTCAGGTCAATTTTAAATGAAGGCAAAATCCAAATGCAATATTATGTATTTATTACTGCATGCCATCTCTTTTAACCAGAGCAAGCATCATGTTGAAATGGAGTACTGCGAAAAATTGTTCAGAAAAGATAAAAGATTGTAGCTATGTAACAAAGCATTTTTTTATACTTCTTGCTAAAAACTATCTAAGGAATTTTTTTTCCTCTTTCTGAATTAGTTTTCTGACAGAAAAAGTTGCAGTGAAGCTCTCCATATTTAGATTAGTGTAGCTTAGGGCTGTGTATTAATCATCATTATCATAATAATAGCATTACACCATTATTACATATTACTCCTCCTCTGAAGTATATAAGTACAGTGCACTATAATTTGCAAATAGTAGCACTGCTGGAGCTGCACTTTTCATTCGCAGTGCTGGAGGAGGAACATCAGAACAATGCCAGATTTAACTGGAGCATCACCACCTCAGACTACGGACTCAACAGCTTTAAATCCTCCACGCTCATCAGGGCATGGGCAGAAGGTCCAAAATGATATATGGCTGAATCCTTCACTGGATATTGATTGCATGGATCTGGGACTGCTTTTTGTTTTTTCCCCTGTTTCTGTGAGAGCTATGGTGCTTGCCAGTCTTGGAACAGGAAGATCTGTGCAAGAAACGTAGTATGATAACCTAAAGCTTTATAACAACTAGTGGGATATGAGAGCCTCTCTTCTCCTTTCCTTCCTGATGCCAATTTCAAGTGTGGGGAGTTTGTTTAATAAGCTTTTTTTGAAAGGAAAAAGAATGGATGGGGGTTGAGGGTGCTTGGCTTTTCAGAGGGAGCAGGGTAGAGGGATTTGACTGGATGCACTAAGTTCTTATGCTTGGAAAAAAAAAAAAAAAAAAAAGGCTGATAGTGTTAGTGCTGTGTTGCAGTGTTGCTGAGTGGATATGGCAGCACTGTTGACTGTCACCTTCCAGGATGAGTCTTCCTTATAATTACATTTTCCAGTTTAATAGAAATCCCTCAAAATTAGACATGCAGAAAAATCTAGACAAGTTGGAGAGTTGGGCAGTCACCAACAATATGAGGTTAAACAAGAACAAGTACTTGACCTGGGAAAGGGCAACCCTGGACATATGTCCAGACTAGGGGACGAGATGCTGGAGATCAGCCCCACAGAAAAGGATCCGAGGGTTTTGGTAGACAGCAAGCTGAACATGAGCCTGCAGTGTACCCTGGCAGCCAAGAGGGCCAACCATATGCTGGGGTGCCTCAGGCATGGCATGGCTAGCTGGTCGAGGGTAGGCATTGTCCTGCTCTGCTCTGCGCTGGTGCGGCCTCACCTCAAGTACTGTGTAGAGTTTGGGGTGCCACAGTGCGGATATGGTTTAGTGGAGGGCTGTTAGCGTTAGGTTGGAGGTTGGACTCGATGACCTTGAGGTCTCTTCCAACCTAGAAAATTCTGTGATTCTGTGATATAAAACTGTTTGAGAGTGTCTAAAGGAGGGCAACAGAGATGATGAGAGGGGAAGATGTATGAGGAGCGTCTGAGGCCCCTTGGTTTGTTCAGCCCAGAGCAGAGCAGGCTGAGGGGAGGCCTCATGGTGGCCTGCAGCTCCCTCACGAGGGGAGTGGAGGGGCAGGCGCTGAGCTCTGCTCTCTGGGGACAGCGACAGGACCCGAGGGAATGGCATGGAGCTGGGACAGGGGAGGGTCAGGCTGGGGGTTAGGGAAAAGTTCTGCACCCAGAGGGTGCTCGGGCACTGGGACAGGCTGCCCAGGGCAGGGGTCACAGCAACAAGCCTGATGGAGTTCAAGAAGCCTTTGGACAGTGCCGTCAGACACATGGTCTGATTTTCTGGGTCGTTCTTTGGGGACCAAGGAGTTGGACTCGATGATCCTTGTGGGTCCCTTCCAACTCAGGATGTTCTATGATTCTATTAAAATTATTACGTCACATATTTCCTCAAAAGGCTGAAATTCTATCTAGATCTATATATGTGTATATAAATATGTCGTGAGTAGCCAAGGCCGCCTCCCTCAGAGCTGCCGCAGCGCCCGCCCATGCGTTACGGGGGCACCTGGGGCCCTCGCTCGGCCAGGGCAGGCCCGGGGCAGCGGCGCGGCCAGGCCGCCCCCGCCGGCTCTCAGAGGCTGGCAGGGAGCGGGCGGTGCCAGGGCCACGGGGGCTGCGCCCACGGCATCTGCCCAGAAACAGCCCCGGGGCGGCGGCGCCGTGTGGGGCCCGCCGGGCACGGGGAGGGGCGCCCAGCGCCTTGTGACTGCCCGCAGCGCTGCTGGGGGGCTTGGGGGGGCTCCTGTGGTGGGACATGGGAGGTCTGTCCCTTCCTTCTGAGTCCATGCTATGGACTAGTGCAGGAGCTGGCAGGACTCGTCAAGGAAGGGGATAAAATGACTCGCCAGAGAAGTGCCCAGGGGAGCAGTGCTGAAGGTGGCAGTGAGGCAGATGCCTCATCTGAAGTGCACCTACACCAATGTGCGCAGCATGGGCAGCAAACAGGAGGAGCTGGAAGTGATTGTGTGACAGGCTAACTATGACCTAGTTGCTATAACAAACATGGTGGGAGCACTTCCACAACTGGAGTACTGTGATGGATGGCTGCAAGCTATCCATTAGCTATCCATATAGAAGGGATAGACAAGGAAGAAAGGGTGGTGGTGTGGCTCTTTATATTAATGTGTTTTGATGTTGAAGAGCTTGTGGTTTAGAATGATGAAGTTGAGTGTCTATGGATAAGGATCGGGGGAAAGCCTGTAGGGGTGACATCTTGGTGGGGGTCTATTACAGACCGCCTAATCAGGATGAAGAGATGGATGAGGCAGTCTGTGAGCAGCCCACAAAAGTTACACAATCACTAGCACTCGTTCTCATGGGAGACTTCAACTTCCCTGATACATGTTGGAAGTATAATACTGTGCAGAGGAAGCAGTCCAGGAGGTTTCTAGAGCATGTGGAAGATAGCTTCCTGACACAGCTGGTTCAAGAACCTACCTGGGGAGGTGCCTCGCTAGACCTGCTCATCACTAACAGAGAAGGACTGGTGGGAGAAGTGAAAGTTGGGGACTGTCTTGGACATAGTGGCCATGAAATTGCAGTTTTCTATCCTTGGTGATGCCAGAAGGGTAACTAGCGAAACTGCTGTCCTGAACTTCTGGAGGGCAGACTTTGATCTATTCAGGTCACTTGTTGCAGGAGTCCCTTGGGAGTCACTCCTGAAGGGCAAAGGGGTCCATGAAGCCTGGATGCTCCTCAAGATGGAAATCTTATAAGCACAGGAGCAGCCTGTCCCTGAGTCCTGTAAGGAGAGCCGGAGGGGAAGAAGACCAGCATGGATGAAACAGGATCTTTTGTTGAGACTCTGAGAGAAAAAGAGTCTACGTCCGCTGGAAGAAGGGACAGGCTACTTGGGGTGACTAGAAGGAAGTTGCTCAGATATGCAGAGTGGAAGTTAGAAAGGCAAAAGCCCAGCTTGAACTCGGATTGGCCACTGCAGTAAAAGAGAACAAGAAATCCTTTTATAAATATATTAACAGAAAGAGAAGAACCAAGGAAAATTTCCATCCTTTACTTGAATCAGCAGGGAATTTGATCACTGAGGATAAGGCTGAGGTTCTCAGCACCTTCTTTAGATCTGTCTTTAAAAGTTGGATCAGTTATCATCAGGGTACTTTACGCCCTGACCTGGATGTCCCCTGTGATTCAGGTAGAGAATCACCCCCTGTGATCCAGGAAGAGGCAGCTAGACACCTGCTCCTCAATCTGGAATGTCGCAAGTCGATGGGGCCAGATGAGCTGCACCCTAGGGTGCTGAGGGAGCTGATGGAGGTGATTGCCAAGCTGCTTTCTGCCATCTGTCAGTATTCCTGGTTATCTGGAGAGGTCCCAGAGCACTGGAGGCTTGCAGACATGACTCCCATGTACAAGAAGGGCTGTAAGGAGGACCTGGGGAACTACAGACCTCTCAGCCTGATCTCAGTTCCAGGGAAAGGTATGGAGCAAATCGTCTTGGGTCAGATCACACGGCATGTAAATGGCATCCAGGGGATCAGGCCCAGCCAGCATGGGTTCATGAAAGGCAGGTCATGCTTGTCCAACCTCATCTCCTTCTATGACTGTGTGACCAGACTGGTAGAGGAGGGACAAGCTGTTGATACAGTCTACTTAGACTTCAGCAAAGCCTTTGAGATGGTCTCCCACGGCATTCTCCTGGGGAAACTGGCTGCTTGTGGCCTGGACAGGTATATTCTTCTCTGGGTCAAGAACTGGCTGGAGGGCCATGCCCAGCGGGTTGTGGTTAATGGAGTTAAGTTCAGCTGGTTCCCCGTAACAAGTGGTTTCCCCCAGGGGTCAGTATTGGGGCCTGTCTTGTTTAATATCTTTATTAATGACCTGGATGAGGGGATTGAGTGTACCCTCAGTAAGTTTGCAGATGGCACCAAGTTGGGAGGTAGTGTCGATCTGCCTGAGAGCAGGGTGGCCCTTCAGAGGGATCTGGATAGGCTGGACTGCTGGGCTGAGGTGAATGGAATGAGGTTTAACAAGGCCAAGTGCTGGGTCCTGCACAATAACCTCATGCAACGCTATAGGCTTGGGGCAGAGTGGCTAGAAGACAGTGAAAAGAAAATGGAACTTGGGAGTGTTGATCAATGCTCGGCTGAATATGAGCCGTCAGTGTGCTCAGGTGGCCAAGAAGGCCAATGGCATCCTGGCCTGTATTTGAAATACTGTAGCCAGCAGGAGCAGGGAGGTGATAAACCCTCTGTAAGCAGCTTTGGTGAGGCTGCACCTCGAGTACTCTGTTCAGTTTCGGGCCCCTCACTACAAGAAGGACATTGAGGCCCTGGAGTGTGCCCAGAGAAGGGCTACAAAGCTGGTGAAGGGCCTGGAGCACAAGTCCTGTGAGGAGCAGCTGAGAGAACTGGGGTGGTTTAGTCTGGAGAAGAGGAGGCTCAGGGGAGACCTCATTACTCTCTACAACTACCTGAAGAGAGGTTGTGATGGGGAGGAGGTCGGCCTCTTCTCCCAGAAAACTGATGATAGGACTTGAGGAAATAGCCACACGTGACACTGGAGAGATTTAAATTAGATATCAGGAAAACCTTTTTCTTTCAAAGAGTGGTCAGGCACTGGAGCGGCCTGTCAGGCAGCTGGTGGAGTCACCGTCCCTCGCGGTGTTTAAGAAGCGCCTGGACAAGGTGCTACGAGATACGATTTAGTAGCTTAGTGGGCAGTATTGGTGGTAGGAGGACGGTTTGAATAGATGATCTTGTAGGCCCTTTCCAACCTTGTGTTTCTATGACTTCTATGATATCTGCAAATGATTTAAAATAATCTAATCCAATCTGAGGAAAATATTGTTTGCACCAGGATCTAGAGACCATGCTATTTAAGCACATACAGTTAGGAACTGCACTATCTAGCTTTTAAGCGCGTGGCTGCCAGAATTAAATCTACTTCAGCATTTAACACCTCTTTCTCTACAGTTTAGGTAAAAGGTCATATGCTCCAAAAGTGTTATCCAAAACATGACAGCATGGAGAGGGAAATCCGGTAAAACTAACCAGTAAGGAAAGAGCTAGCTCTGAATTTATTATACATTTCCCTCAGAGTTCTTCAGGGTTGTGAAGGAAGGACTAGGATGTAATACTGGATCTGATTATGTGAGGAGAAAGGGACCAAGAGAAGGAATCAAAAGCAGAGAAGAGCAGGACAGGGGAAAGGACAGTAGAGGAAGAGGCTGAGATGGTCAAGCCTGGGGCAAACATGCAGAAGTATGGTTCCATTACTGTGTGCTCTGCCCATGAGGTCCTGGATTTTCATCTTTCTGTTTCATGCTTTGTGTGTATTACATAATATATGTTACATTTTTTGTATATTTTTAATATATGATTTTTATTTTTGTCTAATGAATTACTTAAAAGAGGAAGGTGGTCAAAAGCTCAGTGACTTTTAGTAGCTAAGAAGACTGCTGTTCCCTTTCTGAGACGTAGCTTATGGGAGTATTGGCTTCTAAGAAATTGGCAGCTATAGATAAAATAAATGAGAAGAATATTGTGTGTGTGTTGACCATTAAAGTCATGTCATAATTACCATAATCAGTAACTAACAGAATTAACAAATACTTATACAGCATTTAGGAAAAAAAGCAAGAAGCACTAAAGTGGTCTGTAAGCTAAGCATGGTTTTTAGTGTCGTGATAAACGATGAAGGTATGACATCCCTCAGCAAGTGCCAGCTATCTTCAGAGCTGTTTCAGAATTATTTTTGTAAGACTTTTTAAGACCTTCATGAAAAAGAGAGACTTATCAATAAGGGTGCTGTACTATAATAATAAAATGCCGTCAGTTTAACTGGTGACCAATGAGCTGTATGGCATCCTCTGAGAAGGTCCCAGACATGTTACACTTCAGTTTTGAGAGTGAAGCAGATATTCCAATAACAAATGACAAAAGAAGTAAATTTTAAAATATGGTATTGATCAAAATGGTACTTTGTATGTGAGTGCAATTCATAAATAGCAGAATTCAGATGCCTCCTCAGAAAGACCAATAATGGTCATATGAATTTTAGTTTTCCAAAGGCAACTTTACAGCCAAAATATTTTGGTCCCAGGTTCTGTTTTATTAAAGGAAGATTGTTAGGAGTTAATTAGCCAGTGCTGGTCTTAAAAAATATATATAATAATAATAATAAAAATATATACATTTCCAGGTGAAAATTGTAGGAATTTCTAAATAGTAGTATTGAAACAACTTTTTCAACCATTTTTCTGTCAGCATGTAACAGTAGGAAAAGATGGAATGGGGGGGTGGGGATATGCATTCCAATTCTGATTCCAAGAAACTATGTTGAAAAGTTTGTAAAATGCTGCCTCATTATGTACTTTGAGATTGATGTATTATGATAACGATGCATAAAAACACTTAATATTTTCTTTCAAATGCTTTGAAATTCCCACTTACTGGGAAAACTGTGTCACTGACATAATTTGGAGCCTCTTCTGGCTTTGCTGATATATCTAGTGAGTTTTACTATTAACAGTTATCTCTGTTGCTATTTCTAATCTTCTTGTCTTCTTGTTTACCCTTTTGTACAAAAATCAGATATGTGTATGACAGAATGGAAAGAAAGCCATCCACACCTAAAACAAAAGTAGCCAGGACATCAATTCCTTGCAAAGTTTCAAAAGAAATTATTTAATGTTGCTTCAAATAGCATCATGTATTTGTTATAATAGTTATGAAGAATTTATTAGCTTACACATTTGATGGAAAGACTATCTGTCTTTTTTTGTGCTTAAAAAAAAAATCTAAGTATCTTTATATATATATATATATATATTAGCATACTTTAGACAAGAAAGTAACAAAAATAATCTCTCTTGAAAATATCTTTCTAGAAG
This sequence comes from Aythya fuligula, assembly GCF_009819795.1. Lineage (NCBI taxonomy): Eukaryota > Metazoa > Chordata > Aves > Anseriformes > Anatidae > Aythya > Aythya fuligula. The sequence continues at coordinate 19,922,932 of NC_045561.1, read as the reverse complement.
AGATGTGTGGGAGAAATATAAAACCTGACTGGAGGATGTTTAACATATTGTCATGAGCAAACAAACAGATTTTTTTACTCTAACCACATTAAAAACCTGCAAAGTATTCCTGGGAAATTATTTCGCTGGCATGGCTTTAACCTAGATTAAATGATGCCACTATGGACACCACCACTTAAGTAGCAATTACTAACTTAGACGAGATGGGACACAAGAAGATTGGAGTATAGACACACAAATGCTGGCTGCCATCTGACACATCATTTTCTGCTGTTCATGAATCAGGAACCAGTTAAGATATTTAGCAGTCTACCCTTGTGCAAGGGTAGGTAATACAAAAATTATTCTTCAAAGTTCAAAAATATACAGTTCGTTATTTTTTTAACAGAAAGTCTTGATTTTTTTTTTTATTAGTGTAGCTTTTAGATTTATGCTAGTATTCTAAATACAAACCTTAGAGAATCTAGTAGTGATGTAAATATTTAACACATAATTTTTAATTTTATAAGATTGTGTTTCTGGACAGGTTTTTTTGAAAGAAAGCTAGCAGATTAGCTAGCCAAATGTGTTTGGTTTTCTTTCACTGGGGTAGAAGTGGAAGTTTTCAATTTAGGGTTTTGTTTTGGTTTTAAGAAAAATACATATAAATTCCTTTTTTTTTTTTTTTTTTTTTTTTTCTAAGCGTTTTTGTTATTTTACAAGAGTATCTATGAATAAAACTTTATATAGCATTACATATCCATACTTGTATTATAAAATATGTTATACTATATAGCATTTAAAAATCCATAGAAGAATTGCATGTGCTTTTCTGTGTTTGCATTTTAATTTCTGGAATAATATCTGCATGACTACAGCATTCAGCGATTAAGTTAAATGTCCTCTGTCCAACATATCCTTGTAAAAGCAAAGCTCTGCACTCTTTATGAGCTGCAAATGAATATGTTGACGTATCATCATTATAGTAGCTGTATGCAATGCGTTTCTTTTGCTTATATGTTAGGTCATTTGAATTTAAACCAAGAAAAGCATCCTAAATGAGTGATAAAATATATTAATTTTAATGCACCTTAATTAATTTCCAACTTCAGCTCTTTGGATTCTTAACATTTTATGTTATAACTGGATTATTTTTTAGAAAAAAAAAAAAAAAAAGGTGTCTTCAAAAGTTTATTTTGGCAGCCTAAACTGAGAAACAAAATACACTGTTTTATTCTAAAAAGAAAATGAAATGCTCTTTAAACATGCATTCTTGCCTGCAGGTGAGATGGCAAAAAAAAAAAAAAAAAAAAAAAGCAAAGTGGGGAGGGGATAAAAGTGAAAGGAAACACAGCCACCGTGCCAGTTATAAAGCCTTTTTAAAACATGGTTGCTTCTAGAATTATACTGTTAGCATTAACTACTCTGCTAAATGTAATTTCAGAGCAGCTTGGCTATGCTGGGACCAATAATGTTTCAGCAGATGTTAACAGTGAGGGAATTTAAAGATTACGGAGTTTCATGGGTGTAGTAAAGCTGCAGTGGGAACAGAAATATTACCGTAGCTGTTATGTTCTGAGTGCACCACATTTACTGACAAGTAATACATGAGTGATAGTGAGGACCAAGGGAACAGAACTTTATACTTACTGGTCAGCAGCCTATAAATTCCATAAATTAAACAAAGTTTTATGTATTTTTCATTTCTTTTCAGAATGATCATCTCTAAGGGCCCCCATTTTGCGTTAATTCCACCAGCAAAGCATAGCTCTGTCTTTCAGCATTTTTTCATGAGGGTATTTCCCCACATAAGTGTTTCTTTTCCTTCCTCCTACCACCCTCCACCTTGTAAGGCTTTCATGAGCAATGCTTTCTCCCCAGTGATCCCTTTGGATCAAGCAAAGGCCATCAGCAGGACAGAAGTGGGTCTCATTTTCTGTAGCAGCAAGGCCCCTTGCAGAAAGCCCTTTTCCCCATAGTGGTGCCAGACATTTTGTGCACCACTTCTGCCCTCAGCAAGGAAGTAATCATCATGACTTACCGAGCCCACTAGAGATTTAGGAATTCATGGAGAAATGAAACACAAAAAGCTGCAAGCCTGAGATGGACAAAGCAAGATAGACAGATAGGGCTGCTGATCCCATGTGAAAACTGCCAATGCAGTTTTGGAAGAGTGTGGGGGATAATAAACTGGCCAAACACTCTGTACAGTAGTGTGGTTTGTGTCCACTCGTGGATCTAGCTACAGAGACAGGGCGTCTATTGCAGACACCAAATCTAGCTTGTGTAAATCATGACCTTCTGTCTGGGCTTGATTAATTAAGTATGGATAACTTGTTAAGTTGAATTAATTTAAAATATGTTTAGTTTACATTTATCTGGTATTCAGCTTTTCATGGTCATCCCAGTCAGCAATAATACAATTTAACCGTTAAAGAAAAAGGAACTAGGCTTTTCAGAGGAATGAAGAAGAGAAACAAAATGTCTATCAAGAATGAAATAGATTAGAGTTGCAAGCAAATGCATCCTGCACAGACACAGAGAGAAGAGCAGGATAAGGTCATTAATGCATCCAGGTTTAAAGGCATGCTCTCATAGACTATGTAGGGCCTACTGACTCTCTTCTACTTTCAGGCTGGGCATTAGGAGGGAAAAAGATCAACCTCTGTCAACTTCCATTGCAAAGTTCAGTAAAAGGGGTCACCAATGTAAAAGCTCCCTTCCTGTGATGCTGATTGTGCAAAGACCCCTACCAGTGCTGGTCCTACCCCAGAGCTTCCCCTTATCAAGTCAAATATGTTTATGGAAGAAAACAACACAGTACCAGTATAATGCTTGTTAGGAACAAAGGCCTCCATGTAGCAGACTACATAGTGAAAGCTTTTTTATTTTGATGGCACTCTTTCACTGTCTATCATAAACTTAGTGAGGCAAGCTTTCTCTATCCAGCTCTCCTTTTATTGGGCACAAATCACTCCTGACAGGAAGTTTTATGCCTAAATCCGTTTACTGTCCTTGTTGGTAGTCTTTAAATTAATATTTATAAGCTGAGAGAGGACTAAAAGGATGCAGCAGTAAAATATCTAAATGCTTCAGTTTGGCTTGAACTGAATTTTCTCCTTCTCGACCACTGACATTCCTTAATTACTAGTGACCCAGGCGTGTATTGTCGCTGCTGCTCCAAGCCTACAAATCACTGCCCTTGATAGTATTGTGGCTGACAACAGAGGAGGTTCAAAGCAGACCAGTTTGTATGATATATTGGATGAACAGGTGTGGGTACAGGGTGAAGAGAGAGAAAAAGAAATGCCTTCAGAGAAACACCTTAAGAGAGATAACTTAAAGCTGAAACATATTCCTTGGTTATGAGAGAAAAAAAAAAAAAAAAAAAAAAAAAATAAAAATTTAAATAAAAAAAAAAAAAAAAAAAAAAAAGAAAAAAAAAAAAATGTGAATTGGCAAAATTACCAAATGTAGTTGCTATAATTTTTAAAACAGTAGGAAACTAACCAGAGGGCATACTGAGCTCAAAAAAAAACCTCACATAAGCATATTCAAATCTTGAATGGATGATATGTACACACACCCTCAGCAAAATGACCATTTTCATTAAATCAACATGAAGGACACTTCTTTTGCATATCAAATCTGTTGGGCAAGCTGAAATTAGAACAAAGCTGATTAAAAGTAAAGCCTTGTTGCATTCAATCTTTTCCTCCTTTTTGTTACTATTTTAGTATTTTTTCCTTGATGTCTCACTTCTGTCAAAGTAGGTGAAGGGTGTGCAACGGAAGAAAAGCAAATATAATAAAAACCTAATCAGCTGTCACCACCTTAGCACACAAGCACATAAAAATAACGAGGCTGACTAGACTGAAAAAAAAAAAAAAGTAGAGATAACAAATGGTGGAGTCCTCTTAAAATGTCATTATAGGGAAAAAAATAATGTAAAAGAGAAGAGAGACAGAGGATTTTCACCTGAAAGTTGTGTAACTGTACCCTGGTCCTGAAGCAGGTTGAATTTTAGCACATGGATCATTTTATGGTTATGTGGGAGGATCCCTTAAGAAAGGGTAGCATATAGCCAGCCATACAAGATGCAATAGACCTAAATAACAGTCGTCTGCATGCAATGGGAAATAAGGAATGAAAGAGACTTTTATGTTCTCCAGGTAACACAATAAATAAATAAATAAATAAATAATTGTAATGGAAGCACTGAAAGAACAATTAAAGATCATTCTAGTCTACAACTCATGTCTTAGCATCCACTAAATCTCAGACTATAAGGGGTGTCTAAAAGGTGAGTTATGTACATTCATTCGACATTGGGAATGAAGCCCTGTACAACCCTATATTGTTTACTCTGCAAACACTAATTTAGAGACATAAATGACATTTTTGTTTCATATATTTTCAGATTTGAATTATTCTCAACCAACCTTTTTTTTTTTTTAATGTCCCTGGCTGCTGTACATTTGTACCAGTGTTCTGTGTACCAGTGTTCATTGCTTCTCTTACTGGGAGAGCTGTACTTCGTCCATATTACAATCACACAGTACAATAGAACACATTTTATATGCAGAAAGAAGACTGTGAAATAAACCATTAATTCTTCAGTACCTGAAAACTGCCGTTCTTTTGTGCTCAAAAGACTAAGCTGTCTCAGGTAGTCCTCAAAGTTCTTTTTAAAGTGTTCCTGCCAACTGATACAGCTAATGACTATAACAAGCCTACTCTCACAATTATAAAACAGGCACGATTATGTGTTCTATTAGAATGACTCAGACTTCTCCTAAATCCTATTCTTCCCGAGCAAGATAAAATTATAAGACTTGTAGAATAAGCTGATCATCTGCTGAGGGCAACTAATTCCCATATAAGTCTTTCTGCTCTTGGGTAATCAAGCATCCAAAGTGATTCTTTCTACAGCTTAAAAGGACATGGTATTTTGACACCTGGGCCAAGTATCCCAAATCTCCAGGCACAAAGACGTGTGAAATCTGAGGCAGGACATGATGCAGCAGGATGTGCGTGATATTCAAAAGCAAGAATTAAAATGCAGGATGATGCAGGATGACAGATGTAGGAATGAGTGCTAAATCAGTCAATTAACTATTAGCTAACTATGTTTAAACCTCACTCTTTGTCCTTTTTATAAGGGCACAAATAAGCAGTGGTAGATCAGGATGACAGAAAAAAAAAAAAAAAAAAAAAACCTACATTTATCATCACCTGTTTTTCTTGAGTTTTACTTTTGGTTCTTTCAAATACGTTAAGCATGTCACAAGTAGGGGATACCTTTTCCCTGAGTCAGTGGTTCTGTATACCTGCAATGAGCCATTCAGCCTTCCTTGAAATGATGCCTCCATTCAAGTGAAACATAGCAAACAGTAATCAGGGCTGCATTTTTTCTTGGACCTTAAAAAAATTATAGCTTTTAGCTTCATTCTGCTTAGATTTTGTTGCCCAAGGCAGACTAGGGGACTGCCCAAGCTAGAACAAGACATTGACTTATTCTGTGTATTTTCAACTTCTTTATGGTTATTTAATTGGCTGTTTTTTGTTGTTGTTGTTTGTTTTCTTAAAGAGAAATGCATAAATGGAGGACTAAAGCAGTTTAGAAAGATTTGGAGGAAAAAGGGCTAATGCCTTTATTTTACTCTAGCTGTTCAGCAATTATCATTATGCTTCTACTGTATTTTTTCATTTTTTCCATCGTGAAGACTGAAGGCACTACAGTTCTGTATAGTCTGCTCAGAAGTGCTGACCTGCCAGCCACAAAATAGCACAGTAGTTGCAAATAACTTCTCCTTATTCTGAACCTTTTTTCCTATCAACAGATGCCTCTGTGGAGCTTTTCCATGCAAACAGCACTGAAACACTCCTCACCTTTTAGTAGCATTTTTCCTACAAGTTGGACGGAGATTACATGCACACACAACCAAACATTTGTTGAAGGAATCCGTGCTCGTGGCTGAGGGATGCTTGCTAAATGGACTGTCATGTTTTCTAAACGCTCTTTCCCCAGTGCCCTGACCTGAAACAAAGCCCCATGGCAATAATTTTCCATAGCTGAGAGACCTTTAAATTGAAATGTTGGGAAGTTGCCTTTCCATTGGCTCCAACCCATTGTTCTCAATAGCCCACTTACTTTAACTTCCAGCTGTCCTAATAGAGACAGAATAGTCAGCTCCTTGGCTCGTGCTGTGCTATCAAATGCCTTCATGTCTCCTGGTGGGCGAGCTTTGCTCCTTTTTTGGAAAATCCTTTAGAAACCAGGTATTTCTGACACTCATTTGCACACCAGTATGCTGAATGTCTTAGCCGGGATGTAAATTTTCTTTTAAGCTGTTTAGGCTGGGAGGGTAACAGCTGTGACTTGGTCTCGCATTGGGATTCCTGGATGCTGACCCTAGCATTGTGTGGGCTCGTGAAAGGCTTTTTCTTGTCATTTGCTGTTCTTCTCTGCCTCTGTAGGTGGCTTGTTGTTATCTTGCCACGGTGCTGTTCATTTCCCATTGCTCTTCCTCTGCTTTTCTACCCACTGTCAAGAACTGAGTAAAAACAGCTTTTGGACTGAATAAAGCCCAGCTGTCTTCTCCACATCTACCTTTCCTCATTGTTTTTCTTTAAAGCCTTAATGCCCCCTCCTCTCCAACCACCCTCCATCTCCCTAGTGATTTTTTTGTCGTGGGGAGAAGGCAGGGAAACAGGACAGGAGCCACTTATTCTCAGGACCTGAACTAAGACAAGCTAATATTTGTTACCAGTGCTTCATGTGTCTTGGCTGAAGTACGTGGGATTTCCTCCAGGGCAGGGAGTTCTTCAGAGAGGAGATAGGATTTAGGTCAGATGGGATTTAGGTCATCTGATGCCTGTAAGTCTGATCCTCCCTCTTCTCCCCATGGGTGATAAAGATGAAATCTTGTGGCACTTCACACAGCAAGTTCTCCATACCAAGACTGATGCTGTCTTCAGAGTTGGAGGGAATTACAGCCATCTGTGTTTGGCCAGAGTTATGAAGGGCTGGAGAGAAAAAAAGAAAAAAAAAAGAAAGTTAGAAATAAAAGGAGAAGGAAGGATTCCTTGGGCCACAAGAAGAGTTTGTATGTCCACAGCCAATCCGTTCTCTAACCAAACTCCTCTGAGGGCTAAAACCATAAATAAGGAGCTCCGAGCTGCAGCATGAGACTTCTGTGCTGCCACATCAACAGCTGTAAATCTGCTCTTGAGCTCTTCTTTCTTACCCTGTAGGGGAAGCAAAATCCTGCCTGGATGATGCAGTAGCATTTGGCGGCAGCACTCTGGCAAACAGACTTCCAGATGTTTGAGGAGAGTGACAGCCTCGGAGTGGGAGAGCTCGAGTGTGTGCATGCATGCCACTCTTTAAAATTCAAGGCTAGCTCGCAGCATTATCGGGGAGTGAAAATGTCAAAAGAAGACACTGTTCATAGCAGGCATCGCGTTTCAGGCCTTGGGAGAAAAAGTCGAGGGAAGACAACACTGAAACAATTTTAAAAATACAGAAAGGGGGGGCCCAGTAGCTTGAACAAGTCTGCGAAATGTAGAACCGACTGCTACCCCCAGCCCAACCCCATACACCAGTGCTCGTCTAGCTTCATTGGGGGGTATTTCATACCTCTGTGCCCCATCTCATGTATTTTCTTCTGCACAGCCCCCACTTCCTGCCGCTCTACATTCAGGAAAACAGGGTCTGTGTTGCCTGGCTCTTGCTGCTGACCTTATCCTGACTTCTTCCACAGATGTCCTTCACTGCCGTGCCATTTCTGCACTCCTTCATGCTTCTACATTTTTTTGGTGTCCACATACCCAAGTTTTCCTTTGCTCCTGAGGTTGTGTCTTCCTTCTATCGAACATCTGCAAAGTCAATGCCATTTGCCTGCCACTGCACAGCACATGGCTTGTGCTGTATCCTTTCCTCTTTGTCTCTATGGCCTACAAAGACTGCATGTGTTGTATGTTAACCCGACCTTTTTTCTTTTCCCTGTTATCTGAAATGTTACATTAGATTTCTGTGGTTTACTGTCCATCTGAATGGAAAAATACGTTGTTAAGTGACTCTAATAAGTGATGGTATCATTTCCCAAGCTCTTTTTTTTCCCCAAGTTTGAGATCTAACAATGCTAAGTTACTCAGCTGTTGTCATTTCCATATTGCTTTGTTTCATTCTCATTTTTTTGAAAAGCTTTTTCTGTGTGTTTGTGTAGTTACAGCTCTTATTGGTACAAGCGTGAAAATATGTGTGCTTTACTTTGGAAATCACTCCTTTCCATGTGCAATTCCTGCTTTCCAAAATATCTCATGCATGTTTCTCACAGAACTGGCAATCTTTGGTTTCTTCCATGTGCTGGTGATCTTTACAAATGTAGATATGTTTCAGTTTAAGCTTCTCTATCCCCACAGAAAGGCAAAACTTTCAATTCACACAAAAATATATTAGCCTTTTTTTTTTTCCTTCCACTTGAATGGCAGTCTCCTGTAGTACGACCCTTGTGTCCCTTTTAGCAAGAGAAGAATCTTGGTTGGATTTTGTTTGGAGAGGTTTGTTTTGTTTTTCAGCACATTTGTTTTGTTTGGTTGATGCCAGTGTTGGACAAGCAATCAAAGGATCCTGGTGGCTGAGCACACTAATAGTACCTTCCTGCCTCTGTGAACCATGCTGAAACAAGTTTTGACAAAGTATTTGTATGTTGTCCACTGGCCTTCTTATAAAGTATCCGTATCGCTCTGCTGAGGGTAAGGAAGTTATTGCTCAGTGAACTACTTTTATTCCAAAGCTACTCTAGCTTTCCCTAAATAAACAGAAGGGACCAATATTTCCCCTGGTGTAACACCACTGACCTCTCTGAAATTACACCAGGGATGAATTTGATCAGATTTGTCGTCAAATCCATTTCATACCAGCAGGAACACAGACAAACGAGGTGAGCCATCCCGCAAGTCCGATCCAGGGCTTTTCAGTTGCCCCTGCTATTACCCCAGGCTCCTTCCTCACCTTAGGCAGAAGGGAATGATAAGGTCCAACTTGTCAGGACTTATTACTTATTCACAAAGCTATCACACCTTTGACACATCTGTCAGTTTTTATACAAAAGCGACTGAGCAAGGATGCTGAAGTTTCCTTTCAGCACACTGGAGGGCAGTCCTTTTTACCACACCCTTAAGGCTTTCATGTCAGGGCTTAGTTGCAATGACAGAGCAGTGTGAGAGAGCTATCATTTTGTCTGGCCATACTCTGCTTTCCTCTGGATAGCTTATACTCGCCCCGTGGTATTTAAAAGTATTAAGCCTTCATCCTTTGCATAAATAAATAAATAACAAGCAGGATGTAATTCTTATAAACATATAACAACAAACACCTAATTTATGGTAGATTTATGGATTAGATGAAGCTATTTCCTTTTTTTTTTTTTCAACACTTCCAAAAATAAATTCAGCACACTGCCACATCAGAGAGATCAGACTTCTGCAAGTTCAAACAGCAAAATATTTGCAAAAGCACAAAACCAAGAAAGGCGAAGCACAGAATAGAGCAGGATATTTTCTAATGAGTTTGTGGTCGGATCTGTAATTTAAACTTGACAGTAGTATCGCAAAATTCAGATTAATACTGAAGCCACTGGGGATCTTAGGAAACATTATGTTCAATAGAGTGGATGGCAAATGGTTACAAAGTACAAAGGATACGGATAATCAGGGCTGATTTATGAAAATTCCGTCTGTATACACAATGTATTTATTCCAGTACTTGGACTTTGGTTGCATTTAAAATTAAAAGAAAGACTGCTTATTAATTTTGCATGAGCTTTTCTGGCTATCTTATTTGAGGTCAAGTTCCAAGCAATTTGCTGAATCTTTTTTTAAACACAGTCATTATACAGACTGCACTCAAAACTGGTTCTAAGTTTCCTGTGCTTCAGTAATCCAGTTTTCACAGTTCTGTTTTCTAAAAATCACTGTAACTAGGAACAATTCTTTATAACGCTTTAAATCATTAATATCCCCGAGGATGAAAAAGAAAAGAACACGTGTAAGATGAAGTTCTTCAGTGCCACCTTGTATACCGCTGTGGTCTGAGCTTTTCTTCAGAATCTATAATGCATTCAAAACCTGAACTTAATAGTCTGAGCTTCCATGATATATTCCCATACTGGCAGTGAGCTTGTCAGCCCTTTGTGAACACACTTGGCTTATCTATATTGCAGTTCTCAAGAGTTTTGGAGACTTCATTCTTATAGCAGTAGATGCCTAAAGAGGGCAAGATATTAAGTGATAGTATTTTTGCTTTGCTTTTAAATGTTACAAAAAGAAAAGCCTACAGATATTTTACACAGTTTGGAGTCACCTCTCATAAAGATATAGGCTTATTCAATCACACAGTTTGCAAGTTTGTGTATATGCACGTGTGTATTTAAAAGCTAATCAGGTTTTAATCTATTTGATGATTTCAGACAAATTTGACAGTACAAACGGTTAAGATTTAATAAATAAATAAATAAGTAAATAAATAAATAAATAAATAAATAAAATAAACTTTTTGTGGAAGAATGGATGGATGGATGGATGGATGGATGGATGGATGGATGGATGGATGGATGGTAAAGAAGAGACACCCAATAGGAACCCCGCCTAATGACAAGAGCGCAAAGTGAGTTCATGCATTATTAACCATAAAGAATCCACACAGTATATATATCTATATATTTCTGAGAGTGTGAGAAATGAACCATATGTGTCCCACCCATGGGAAAAGCTTCAACTGTAGTTCAGGATTAATTATGAGACACAAAGCAGTAGGAAATGGAGCATCATTAGTTCTGTTCTTGCAGAACTACTTATTTATGTTTTCACTTTCCTCCCACAGCACTGCAGAACATAGATAATGTGGCACTTGAATGTGCCTCAGGACTTCTTTACAGAGTTATTTTGCAACCACTTTTCAATCTGTGGTGAAAAAGAATGAGCACATATGGTAAATAAAATAAATCAAGTAGTTATTCTTTCTGATACACCTATTACTCTCCTAGTCCATATCATCTCTTTAGTAGTAGTAGTAGTACTAGTAATAATAATAATTTTAAACCCGATTGACTCTCCCCAGTGATGTAAGAGGATGTCAAATTGTTCTGAATCTTAGAGCTAGCAAAAGTTGGTTCAGAAAAGACAAAGTGAATTTTAGCCCTCAGACAACATTTCTCAGTGGTTTTGTGTATTATTTCTTAAATATGATTCTCATCCTTAGTATCAATGAAACTGAATTGCTTTTCTGACTCTCACTGGGGTTTGTACAGATATGAAGGGGGGATTTGCAATAGAAACATCAAATCAACATCAAATGAGCCTGAAATGTCATATGAAACTTCCTCTTTTCTCTGCTTTGCATTCTACCTTCATTCCCATCTCATTGGAAAGAAGAATGAAGGCAGTACACAGAATAACAAAATGATCATAAAACAATTAGATCATCAAAACTAACGTCATATTCTGTGTCCTAATTACTTAAAATTTGGTAATCCAGAAATGACGCTTCAGTTCCTTCCTCCAAATATCCCGACTGCAGCTAAAGTCAGATCAGTTTTGAAACAGCTGAAGTTTTTTTCCTGTGTTTTTGTTGCAGAAACACTCCCTGCTACATTGGCTCTCCCATTCTTGCACAACTCAGTTCACCTATTACTGCAATGGGTTCGGAGCTTGGTATCGACTGAGAGTCTGATCTGGCTGCTGGTGATGACAATGACAGAACTCCCATTGTCTTTGATGGCAGATGGATCTGAAATGGAATGTGAATGAGCAGATATGTTCTGGATGGTTAAGACATATATTGACTCTCAGGCACCGGTTTTGCCCAAAGCAGATTGAAGTTAAACAATCACGGATTAATTATCTTTATTTCAAAACAAAGACAGTGATGGGGTAGGTAAAGGAGGAGCACTCCTAATTATATTACCAACATAACAGGATACAGAACTGTGTGATGAAGCCTTGCTATAGCAAAGCAGCTAAGCACAGGCTTAAAATTAAGCATTTATTTAAGGGTTTTGCTGAATAAGGATGAGATCATTCACATACTTAAAGTTAAATGCATGCTTAAGTGCTTTGCTGAACCTGGGCCCAGATACATAAACCATTAAACAGTCACTTTAAGAAAATGGTGGAAAGCTGTTATACAATTTCTGGACCTTTTAAGTCATATCTCCTACATTTCCCACTATCTCTCTTTCTTATTAGCTCAAGGAGGAGGTTTTTAAAGCTCCAGTTCACCAAAAATTATAATGTTCATTGCAACTCAATTGTAATTCAAATTGCTCTATGCAGCCCCAAGCATGTGTTCAAACATATAATCAAGCAAACAGGAGACTTGAATCTTGCCAGTTGGAATACTGTCGGTCACAGATGCTACACATTTTTTTATTTTTTTATTTTTTTTTAGCATAAATGAAGAAGGGTAGAACGGTTGATAAAAACTGGCCTTTCCTGTCCATTTTCGGTGCTCTGTTCCCGTGGCTTGGGTTATTTGGGTACATGTTGCTTTGTGGCTGTGAGTGCTCTATTTTTTTTTTCTCTCTCTCTACTGTGGTCAGAGGAGCAGTTCTCATCACCTGGAGTGAAGGCTGACAGGAATGAACATAGGCAGGAAGCAGCGTGACACACACATTGTCATGCATGACTGACCAGCAGCCATCAACAGCAATTAAACATTGAGAGCACTGGATCTTTTTGGACAGGTTCAAGTTTCCTGGCACTGCTGTGATTAGATGTTTTGCACTGTTTCCCTGTAGTCAGTATGTGACACATTCCCTTTTGCTTGCTCTTTTCTGATATTTATTTTTGCACTGCCCTGGTGTTAGCATCTTCTCACAGCAAATGAATCACTTAAAAAAGGATCATTTTGAAGGAGATTCATGAGGAAGGTTCAAGAGTAAATGGACATAAAAACATAACTTTGTTTGTTTGTTGGTTTTAAAACAAGAAATGTCCCTTTTCAGTTGAACATTGTAGAGTTTCAGTATTTTTGAATACACATAGGTGTCCATAATATTCAAAGGAAGAAAAATCTGTGAATGGCAGAAGCCAGTGAAGAACTCAGGCCTTTGGATTTACTCAAGTGACTATAATTTTATTGTAATTTAAGACGATAAAACAAAATGCCCTTAAAGGCAACACTGAAGTGAAGAATGGCTGCTATTGTTATGCTGGGCTGTGTCTAGCTTGCCCTCATTTCAGGGCTGAGCTCCAGAGCATCCCTACTGCCCGGCATTTAACTAAGTCCCAGACTTCCCAGGCAAGGTCTGTGGCTTGGCACCGAGTCCTGCACAGAGCCATTCTCTGCTAGGGCACCGGAGGTTGCAGCAAGTGGCCTCTTGGCACAAAAGATCTCATGCCTAATTGAATAGTCACAGGGTTTAAGGCCAGCAAGGCTCATTAGAGCCTCGATTCTGACCTCATGGATTGTCATCCTCTCCTTTTCATCAGGCTGAGTCCACAATCTTGTTTGTGATTAATTAATTGCTTCTGTTAATTTGTTGTCTCCTAGTCTCTGCAAGGACCTGGGAGGTCCACTAATAAACTGCTGGATTTCTGTGCAGGAAACCTTCATGCCTCCATGCTTTCCATCTTTCACCTTCCATGCACATGACATGGCCCCAAACATGGTTTCAACCAAGGGAAGCAATGAAGAAATCAAAACTAACAGGAGGTCAGCATTCTGCAAGGAGTAGTGTGAGAGGGCAGAGCGATTTTAAATGGACTGTGTCCTGCTGTGCAACAACCAGTCCAGCCACAGGTGCCAGTGAATGCATTAGACTTTCTCCAGAACTGTTAATTCCCTCTTGCACAGTTAATGAGGGTTGCTCGTCTTGCATCTGTTTCACCTTTATGTTCTTGCAATAGCATTTAGAGGCCAGAGCAACCATGGGGCTTTGCTAGTGCTGTCTTGCACTGATAATATAACTCTTAAAGAGCTTTTTCAATCAGATAGATGGCTGGGATCATGGGGGCAGAAATAAGAACTGCTATAAGAACTGGTTCTGAATTTGTTATTCTTAATGCTCATTCTAGATTGCCATATTTGTTATAATAATTCCACTATTTTGTGAAGCATAGTATTGACAACACTAAAAAAGCCTCAGAAGAACCACGTGAAGTAGAAAATGTAGTTATTATATCTGTAATGCAGATACAGAAACAGGCACAAAAAGGATGAGTGACTTGCCCAAGGTCATCCAGTAAATCAGAAATGTAAATATATCAGAACTTCAGCCATATCTTTTTTTCTATATGGTGAGGGTGTATTCAGGAAAAAATAGCTTCCTTGATTCTATCTTTTTGCAATTTTTCAAATACTTTCTATCTTTCTCCTTGTAGTCTTCCACTCTATCCTGATATATCATCATAAGTACCTCTACAGATATTAAAGAGAGAACATCAGATGGTAACAAAGTGATGCTTGAATTTCTGTTACCAAAGTAGATGACAATCAAACATACAGGGTATCAAAGCCTGGAATGTCATCTTTATCTGTGAATCAGATTTTGAACTTCCTGCTGCTGACTTGGGAGAGTAACTGTGACATGAACAATGAGACTTTTGGTTAACAGACTAAGGGAGCTACTGGGCAGTTTCATAGACAGGATTCCCAATGTAAATGAAGATGAGGAAGTGCAGGAAAAAATGATCATGCATTAGAGGCGACACTTACTTCATTAACTATCTTCAACACTAACTTCTTTACCACTGTTAGTAAACCTATTATGTCACAGCTGAGATGCATCAGAAGATTTTATTCTAAAAAAAAAAAAAAAAAAAAAAAAAAAAAGGAAGCAGAGCTATATGAGAACACAGCAAACCAGAAGATTAAAAAGTTGTACTATATAAGTCAACTGCTGGTTGCTGACATCAATAAAATATTGTCTTTTATTATACTCATTAGGGAACCTTTTAACAATGATTAAAATTTCCTAATACTACACTAAAATTTTTAGCTGTTGCCTGGAAAAAAAAAGAGGGTATTCTCAACTATATGGCATACAAATATTTC
Source organism: Aythya fuligula (assembly GCF_009819795.1). Taxonomy (NCBI): domain Eukaryota; kingdom Metazoa; phylum Chordata; class Aves; order Anseriformes; family Anatidae; genus Aythya; species Aythya fuligula. The sequence continues at coordinate 19,907,892 of NC_045561.1, read as the reverse complement.
AAACAAATGTTGTCATATGATGGGGGTGTTAACAAGTACTTCTTAGTCAAAGCTGATGATCTGGTTTTGGAACCCACTCAAGAAAGTAATGTAATATACATATATGTATACTATACTTAATACAGAAGCATTGAGATTTTCTGGAGATCAGCTGAAGATAAGTGATTTAAACTCTTTACATGTGGAGCTAAAACCTTATTAGCTCTGAAGTGCTGATAGGTTTTGTTGTTTTCCTCACCTCCTAGATAGCCCTTTCCTTTCTTCTGCATGCTGTTGTAAGGTGATAGCTCTAAACAGGGCAATAGGGACCTGTTTAACATCTTTGCCAGTGATATGGACAGTGGAACTGCAGACAAAACACCGGAGGGAAGGGTTGCTATCCAGAGGGAACTTGAGAGGTGGGCCTATGTGAAATTCAACAAGGCCAAGTACAAGGTCCTGCGTCTGGGTTGGGGAAATCCCAAGCATGAATACAGTCTGGGAGATAAGTGGATCAAAAGCAACCCTTTGGAGAAGGACTTGGGTTTACTGATGGATGAAAAGCTCAACATGAGCCAGCAATCTGCACTTGTATCCCAAAAAGCCAACCATATCCTGGGCTGCATCAAAAGCGGTGTGACCAGCAGGTCGAAGGAGGTGATTGTCCCCCTTTCCTCTACTCTTGTGAGACCCCACCTGGAGTACTTAATTTTGCTTTGGGCCCTAGCATAAGGATGTGAACTCGTTCGAGCTAGTCCAGAGGAGGGCCATATGAATTTTCAGAGAGCTGGAGCACCTGTCTTATCTTCACAGGCTGAGAGAGTTGGGGTTGTTCAGCCTTGAGAAGAGAAGGCTCTGGGGAGACCTTACTGTGACCTTTCAGTACCTAAAGGGGGCCTAAGGGAAAGCTGAGGAGGGACTCCGTCAGGGAGCATAGTAATAGGACAAGTTTTAAGCCAAAGAAAGTAGATCTAGATTAGGTATTAGGAAAACAAACAAACAAACAAACAAAAAAACTTCAGTTGGAGTGAGGTCCTGGCACAGGCTGCCCAGAGAAGCTGTGGATGCCCCATCCCTGGAAGTGCTCGAGGCCAGGCTGGATGGGGCTTTGGGCAGCCTGGTCTGGTGGGAGGTGTCCCTGTCCATGGCAGGGGGTTGGAACTGGGTGGTCTTTAAGGTCCCTTCCAACCCAAACCATTCTGTGATCCTATGACTAGTATAGAAGCATGATTATTGATCAGAAATGTCTTGGGAAAGCAGTGTTTCAGGGGATAGAAAGATTTTTGCTAATTAATTTTTGGAAATAGAAGAATCCTACATCCAGTTTTATCTGTATAATGCTTGCTCTCCAAGAGCAGGATCTCCAATAGTAGACAAACACAGTGATTTTACTTTAAAAACTGTAAGGAAAGTGTTATTTTTCTACTCTGACAAAAGTGCAAGTTTGGCACAGAACGTGTAAGAATAACCATATGATTCCTATCATGCAGAAAGATAGGAAGCTTTGAGGAGTATTCCATCAAATGGTACACCACGACTATAACTCTGGATCATATTCCAATGTGTTTGAAATTACAACTGGTAGGATAAGGAAAGAGAAATCATGGGAGGAAAAAATAAAAATAAAAATAAAAATAAAAATAAAAATAAAAATAAAAATAAAAATAAAAATAAAAATAAAAAAAGAGGATCTGGACAAACAGAGCATAAAGTTCTTAAGCAGCATGCCAGCTGGGGAGAGAAGTAATTATTTGAGTCTGGTAACAAATCCGCTGAGACCTTTAACAGCCTTCAGTATTCAGTTTTACATTGTGGAAAAGGCAGTACCTTTGGTGCGAGAGTACCCCACAGAACTCTGTGAGAGAAAGGTTGAATGGCTGCTGCAGGGTTGCCACCAGGTAATCTCTGACCTGTGAGTACTGAGAAGCCTTGTTCATTGCTCCCAAAGCAGTACGCAGCTCTGCTGCTTGCAGGTGGGTCTGAACCAGCTTCCTGGTCCAGACACTCTCAGCTTTGAATGTGTTTAAACACCAACAGTAGGCTGGTTTCTGATTTTACTGTTTGAACGCAGTTGGTGTTGTAGTAGAACGAAAATGGTATTTTCAGGGGAAACTTCCTGATGTCTCCTCCTCACAGTCATGACCACCATACAGCTGTGATTTTTTTTTTTTTTTAATAACAAGGAAATTCACTGTCAAAACTTCTAGGAAAGAAGTACTGTAAATAGAGCTGAAGCAAGCAATAACCCCTTTCTTTGTAGTTTTAATTCTGTCTTTATCCTCATGTTGTATTTCACCCTGAAAATACTGAACAAGCTTGATAACAATGTGGGTCTGTTAGAGCAGGTCCAGAGTAGGGCCACGAAGATGATCAGAGGGCTGGAGCACCTCTCCTGTGAAGAAAGGCTGAGATAGTTGGGGATGTTCAGCCTACAGAAGAGAAGGCTTCGGGGTGACATTATCGCAGCTTTTCAGTACTTAAAGGGGGCTTATTAAAAAGATTAAGAACAACTTTTTGCTCAGTCAGATAATGATAGAACAAAGGGGAAGAGTTTTGAACTAAAATAGGGGAGATTTAGATGAGACGTTAGAAGGAAATTCTTTCTGAGAAGGTGGTGAGGCACTGGAACGGGTTGCCCAGAGAAGCTGTGGATGCCCCATCCCTGGAGGTATTCAAGACCAGGCTGGACAAAGCCCTGAGCAACCTGATCTAGTGGGTGGTATCCCTGCCTACAGCAGGGGGCTTGGAACTAGGTGGTCTTTAAGGTCCCTTCCAACCTGAGCCTTTCTGTGATTCCATGATGAAAAGAACACTGCTGACCAAGGGCAGATAAAAACAGAAGTAAACTTATGTGAGGGTTAGCGCCCACCCAATTAACAGTGTTTCATCCACATCTCCCAGTCTCCAGTACCCTCCATTTACTCTGCCACCACCAGTTATGTTAGAGACTGCTACAATCCTCAAGAACATGGATAAGACTATTTTGCTTCTCTGCTTGCACAACACACATAACCAAGTGCAGCAGTGGGCGGCTGTGGGCAAGTAAGGTCTCTTTTAGCTCCGAGGCCCTTCTTTTCAGCGTGTATACTGTTACTACCTCGTGTAATTAACATCTGTGCCAATCAGAGCAGCTGCCTATAACATAAAGAATGCTAGCTGAGCGTTCAAGATAAATGAGGCAAGGGGTTGCCAGGGGGGTGATGGTACGTCAGATGTGCAGTGGCTGAAGCATACATATGTATTCCCATTACTGCTCCGAAGTCTGAGGGCAGAGTTAAGGCTTTAAGGCAGGGACGATGCATCCTTTAACTTTACATGTTTTGATTTTTTTAAAGTGTGAATACAGATGTACTGGATATTCTAGAAGCATATGCAAGCCCATCAGTCAATTTTAACTCTATATGAATATAGCAGCAAAGCAGCAAATAGAAATGATTAAAATGATGGAGAATATGTAAGGTATTTCTTCCGGGATCTCTAGAAAAAGTAGTGCTATGTAAGTTCAAATGCCAAAATATCTTAAAAATGGAAGATTTAGAATATCTCACAAATTAGGATTCTTCACTCCAACCATAGGTATCACATCCCATAGTCTCAGGAGCCATTTGATGCTATAATAATATGGAAGACTCTGACCTATTTACCTTACTCCATTTTAGTTCTCTTCTCAAACTTCTACAACTTTCAATCTTGGTTTTGGATTTTCAATTTTTTTTAATCTTTTTTTTTTTTTTTTTAATTTATTGAGAAAACAAGCTACACTGACGTCATCCTATTTGGACATATTAGCTTCAGAATGATTATAGTAAAATCTTTATGTCCCCAGCATCCTAACAGCATTGTAATGCAATAGTCATAGGGTCTAGACATACAGTGGAATAGTTTTGTCATCACAATCTTGCATCCAAATGGCCTCATAAGACAATCCCTGTAGACGTGCAATGAAATCCTTTCCTCCTAGTGACAGCATCACAAATTCTAATTGTTAGGCATTATTCTTGCTTTGACATTGACATGAAATCTGTACTACAAAATGCAGATTTCATGCAAGTTTACATCACACTAGCACACTCTTTAGAATTAGCATTTACCTACATGCTATTAATTCTGCAATTATACTGGAGCTGTACAAATGTCTTAGCTTTTCAATATTTTCTTTGCCGAAGTACATAACAATGGTTTTCTAGGGAAGTAAGCTGCTTTACCCAGATTTGAATGGGGGAAAGTTAGCAAGCCTTTAAGCATTCAAACAAATAGTTTACAGTTCTACAATAGAAAATAGTTTCTTCTTTTTTTTTTTTTTTCATTTTTCTTTCCCCAGAAACCTGAAGTGCTCAGAAAGCAAGTAATCTCAGGTTTACATACAGAAGTATTTGCATTCTATTTTACTTCGTACCCTTTCAAAAATAATTCCTTTACAATGTGCTGGTCAACACTATGATAAGAGTTACCATAAGATTCTCTAAAGTTTATTCTGAAGTGATGAAGAAAATTAGCTTACACTTTCACTTATGCATCTAGAGCAAAGTTCCATTGGCAATAACTTATACGGTATTTTTTTAACAAATATGTTTCTAATTTCCACTCAGCTTTTATTGGAGAGCAGAAGTTGGTTAGTCTTGGAAAACAAAGCACAGAGTAGGAGTCATGGTGTTGCAATGTTTATCTCTACTATTGATTTTCAGTACAGTCACTTTGCTTCAGCAAAGGCTGGGCACCTCTGTAATTGATTGAGCAACCCAGGCCTCTGAGGAGAGGGAGGATGTACACTGAGGTACACAGAGATGGGCACAGAAAGACATTTGTTCTTTTACAGCAAACATGCAGTCTGAGGAAATGCTGTTTCTAAGAACGAAAGCTGGGGAAAGTGAGCCTTCATGGCCCTGAACAAGAGATAGGAGCCTGCCTTCTTCAATTTTCTTATCCCCTTCCTTGTGTTCTCTCATCCAAAAAAGGGAGCAAAGTCAGGAATCACCCTAGCTACACAAAGTGATTCTCACACATGGTCTACATCCCGGTAAGCTGTAGGTGCTGGCGATGGTCCAAAAGAAGTTTTGTTAGCATCTGGACTACTGGGCCATGTCATCAAAACTGCTTTTAATTTCCAGAACAGAGAGTGAGTATTCCACCAAGTCCTCTACATACTCAATAACTGATGTTGATTTCACTTGCACGGTACTAATCCTGCAATGTTGAGTAAAGAATAAAATAATTATAAATACTATAATTTATCTAAAATTAAATTTAAAAATAAAAAATAAATAAAACTAAATCTCCCTCTAATAAAATGTTCTAGTAAAGAAAAGTCCCAGTGAGTGGCAGGCACTTATGTTGAAATGGCAGTATTGGTCACACAGGAGTATATTGTTGAAAGAGGGGTGCTGACAGATGAGGATAAAAAAGACTCTGCCACCATTTTCATGGTAAAAATAGCATTTATTTTTTTTCTTAGAATAAATCCAATCCAAAGGTTTTGCATTTGAATATTTTTACTGGCATATGGAATTATAAAAGGCTTTTCACTAAAGAGTTCCAATGTATTTTCCAAAATGCTTTGGTGCCTTACTTTAAATTTAATGATGCGAGTACATTTGCAGTGGACTCATTTGGGGTGTATGCATGCATACTTTGTGGATAATTAAGTCATCAGCAGTTGCTTGGCATTACTGGATAACTAAATAGCTACTACAGAACTGTTGTGAAGAAGTTAGAACAGCCTGGGGCAGTCTTATTTTATGCATCTGAGTTATCCCAAACTAATTTTGCATTCATGAACTGTTGCTATTTGTATCTGGAAGATGAAGCTTCCAAATTTTTACTCTTTTCTCACCCCCTTTGGAAATTTTCCCTTTTCTCTGTTCAAATAAATAAAATGGGAGTTGCTCTATATGCAGAGGCAGAGAGGGGACTCTGTATACATGAACACAAAAAGTATCTCAAAGGGCAGGTCGCTTTTCACACTGTTTTATGCCATAAGAACTTTTCAAATGAATCATTATTAAAATACAGTATCTCCTCTGTCAGAGTAACTCAGTTGTTTAATTCACTAATGTATCCACTTGATGTCACTGTCACTGCCCAGTAGAAATGTAAATGTCAAAGGGCTTTCTGGTCATAAAGACTTTGCACCAATAAGTGACTGAGCAGCACAGCCAGTTGTCTTTTGGACCCTGCAAGGTAGCCTTATCCCTGTGATAGTCCATTTTGTTGATGTGGACACCTCTGCTTCCTGATGCTCTTTATTTTTGTTTTGCATCTTCCCAAGGGGAAGTCATTTTTCAAGGCTGTGTTTTCCTGCATAGAAACATTCTAACATTCTAGCTTTCTCATAAGTAGAGAAAACCCTTGTAGCATTACCTTACGGATCTGTTATTACTCATTTATTGTTAAGGATAATGACAATTTTTGAGAAGTCAGTGAATGACATGTATTTATTGAAATTGTACACGATCTCTTGGTATTCCTCTCATCATTAGAGGAAAAATCTATGTTTTGCAGTTTCCTTTTCTTCCTCATTTCTGCATTCCTCCCATCATCTGTCAGTGTGTTGTTCAAACCTTAAGGAAACAAAGACATGATATTCATCCATTCCCCTCCATATTTCGGTTCACAAGGAAAAGGTGGCTTTGCTGTTGTTTGTTGTTTTAATAAATAAGTAAATGAATAATTAAAAATTTTGCATCCCTCTCTCCTGGAGTTATAAGACTGAGGAATCATGTGACTGAGATTGGAGCACTTAACTATTTTAAGCTAGGGTTTAGGCAACTGTCCACACTGAAACATGGTTATTCTATGTAAGCTGCTCCTTGCAGAGCCCATTGACCAGGACCTAGTGCTCTTGGGACAGCTTTATATGCTTTAACAGGCCTTGATCCTTTCACTGCTGTCTTCTTGCTGTCCAGGTAATAAACATTTTCTGTCAGCCTACAGCTCTCTCTTCCATGTCAGAGTAACAATCTGATCAGACAGAGCAGTGCAATATGCTCTTCTGTGCTCCTTGCTCTGGGTGTCACTGTCTTAGCAGCTCTCCTGCCTCCTTTCATGCTGCTCTGCTGGAGCCTGTTGAAGGGCTGGAAAGCTGAAGAACTGGCATGTGGAACTGCATATTTGTACACTGGACTTCATTATTTGTGTGCACATAGGTATTATTGTGGGGGCTGGAAAAGAAGATCGCAAGGGTTTCATGGAAACATACACTAAGAGCCAAATCCTCATTAAAAATTGCCTTAGAGTCCACGCCAGGAGAGAATTGCAGGCACAGAGATTATTTGTGTACACTGCACTTTCAGAGGGTTACTGAGATTCATGTTCCTTTCTACAACATCTCAGACAGTCAAGCTTTGCTATAAGAAGAATAGCCAACATTTTCCCCTGTGGAGCTACAGCAGCTTTATACTGCTTTATACTGCCCCAGAAGACCAAAGTGGCCTTAAAACTGGTGCAGCAGGAAACAAGAGGATTATATTAGTTTGAAAGACAACTTAGAGATGGCATTCTCAAAATCATCATCTCTTGTTGCTGCTAAAATAGGATGTATGGCTATGGTACCACTTGTCCCACTTCCCTCCTAGCTCTTGCACTCCTGCCCTTTGGGCTGTTGGTAGCCAGTGTTATTTAGAGCTGTCCTTATGCTTGGACTGCAGAGGTCTTGCTTGGCATGCAGCCATTCCAGGCTCTGAAGAGGCCAATATTTCTGCCCTGAGCTGTGAGCTCAGGCCATAGCAAATGATCAAGATCAAAGGTTTTGTCTTTTTCCTTTTCCAAGCTTTGGGGTTAGATTCTGTCCTGTGCCAGGGCTCCCTTCAATATAATCCTAGGAGCCATTTTAAAGGTATTTTACTCCCTTCTCTGCATGACAGTAATTATTGAGTTGTGTTAAACTATAATTTTGGAATAGGCCTTTATTGGATGTTTGTAGCAGTGCACCACTATTTCTGATTTTTTTTTTCTTCATCACTTATAATATGAATAAAAGAAGGTGCCACGTGAAGGGGGGTCAAGTCTGGTATTATGCTTAGGTGAGTGTTTATTTTTTTTTCCCCTTCATAGCATTAATTCTTTTTGAGGTACTTGTGGGCGTATTGGAATCTATTTGCACTACGCAAGCAGAACAAGAAAGCTGGAACTATGGAGAATGTCTGACTCCTTGCCATAAAAAGGGAAGCAGATGTACCACTGTCCTTACAGCAATATGCCTTACTACCATGTCAACTAGCAGCAGCTGCAATGATGGAAACTTTCCATGTTTCACCCTATTCCTCACTGAAGTGTGAACTTGCACACACAGCTATAAAGATATTAAAATATCACTAAGGATAAGCTTTGTTTGGTGTTGTATGGTTGTTGTTTTTTGTTTTATTTTTTTTCTGTACCACAAAAACCTTAATAGAAATATATATTCTGAACAAGAGTAACAAAGTTTAAAACATTCAACATTTCAAATGCAGTAAGAAATTCAAATAATCAGGATTTCAAGGTTAGCATTGATTTGTCCTCTGAATTTTTTTGTTTTTAGTGAAGATTTTGTGATGCTTACAACACATGAGTACTGCCATAGATTGCACCTCCCAAAAGGTGTCTACATAATTGTTTGTAGGACTGAGGTTGAAATAGGAAGTTAAATCTGAAACTAGAAAAATGTGGTCATGAAAATAATGGGGAAGGTGAGCTGAATTATATTTTTTTTTCATTATTTTTTTCATGAAACTTCCTAACACAGAACAAATTAATAGCCAGTTGTACACAGAATTCTGTAAAACATGTTACATCTAGTGCATAGGTTTCTACGTGACCCGGTTCACAATGCTTGGTAGTGTAAAGAATTTGACTTAAAAGCTTAACAAATTTTCCTGCATAGAAAGTGAATTCTTCAGAGTTCAAACACTCTACAGGGCCTATCCCAAATACTAGGAAATAATAGGCAGGTTTTCAAAGGCCTAGCCAAACAAATGCATCTTACAGTTATTTCTGAATACACTCAACTAATTTTCAGTATATTTTCTTGTTGAATTTCAGAGTACCCTGATTAGAATGCCTCAACCTACCCCACCACCTCTCTGTGGCAATATAACCCCCAGCCTAATCCTTAAGAGAAAAGGAAATTAAAATGATAAAAGAAATATGGTTTTATGCATATTTGGATAGGAGTGGTTAAACTGGATGTTAAAGTATTTCAAAAACATACCTTCCCTACAGAGAAAATGCGAAATGAATAACAGCCAGTAAAAGTTAGTCACATAGATGGGATATGTTCTACTGTATCTATTTAACCAAATCTGAGTAGCTACACCATAAATAGTACTTTGGTGTTTCCAGCTGATTTTGCCTCCTGGAAGTTTTACTTCAGACTTCCCTGAACCTTTGTAATTACCACAGTTTTTATATGACCTCCACTACTCCCACAGCTGACTGCACTTCAGGTGTTTGCAATTATAAAGGACATTCAGAAAATTACCTTTCAAAATCTGAAGGGACAATAGGTAGCAGAATTTTATTTTGTTTTGTTTACCCTTTCCCCCACTCTGTACCCCACCCCCATGGTTTTGTGTGAGTATTGCACTGAAAGGGACAATTGGGAGTATGCATGAACATACAGGGAAGAGATCAGACCTCTCTTTCTGAATTGTGCCAAAGCAGTGCTTGACCTTAGTGACCAGTGCTTCACCAGTCCAGCTTTGATGCCAGCTTCGGCACTAGTCAGAGGATTTATAACAACTGAGGCGCTGCCTGCTTTCAACTAGCAGCAGCCTCAGGAGTAGAAAGCCCTCATGCTCCACACCCATTTCAGTAACTCCCAGAAGAAAACCAAAGCTGAATATGATTCTTATTCTGTGGGACAGGGAAGACTTGCATTGCTCGCTTGTTGTCTCTGTCATGACTTCATCACTGGATTTAGCATGAGAAGAGGAATTTCTGCTCGAAGGAGCAGCAGGAAACAAATACCCATGAGTGCCACTGGCTGAGGCAGGCCCGAGGGAGAAGCTGCTAGAATTTGGAGGCTATCCCAGTTCTCACACATCCTTTAGTCTCTGAAACCAATGAGCAAAGCAATGAGATGCGCCCACATAGGGACTGCAATTTTCTGTAAGTGGCTCCCAGGCCTCCATCAGCCATGCTGCTCGAACCACAGCTCTACTTGCCTCTGCAAACAAGGCCAAACAAAGGCATGAGTGGAGCCAGCTCACACCTTGCCTCCTACCAGATGCAAATGATTAAATACTTAATAGGAGGTTTAGTGCATCATATAGGAGTGAAGTAATTTATTTTAACCCTGACCTGAAGCAAGAAGAGGAGGCACTTCCCAGAGGATAACTGTCTGCTAGGCTGCCTCCCTCTGAATTACAATACAGCCTCTCAGCTGCTCTAGGAGGAACGTAAGGACTTACCTAACCCAGGTGTGACCAATCAACATTTAAAAGCTCTCCCTCACACTATGTTGCCCCTTGGAAGGGAGGTTTTTCCAGCCTGCCTTTTTGAGACCAACTCTTCATGTTTGGCAGAGCCAGTCAGCTGCACCTTCGGCACCCTGCTTCCTAAACACCTGTTGCGTTTTCTGGTGGTCCAGCTGGTGAATGTTTGCCTGCTTTCACCCAGTTCTCCTCTCCTCATCCCTGAGGTGCTGATGTGTTCCCCCAGGGGACCTCAGATCCATGGCTAAAAAGATAAATTGCTCTTGTAAGTGTTGCCTGAATACTAGCAGTCTTATTGCTTCTCATCTTTAAAACAAACCCTGTTTTGTTTTGTTTTGTTTTGTTTTGTTTTAACTTTGCCGAGCACGGAGTTTGTGAAGTAAGGACAACGTTTGCGTGTCAAAGATCACGGCACTATTCCTGTATGTCACTGTGAGCTTTTCCTAAATCCCCACAGTACCCTGGAGTCCCCTAGTTCATTTTAAAATCCCTTCTTTTATCTCAGCGCCCTTAACAGAGCACTCAAGCAGTGCTTAAGCCCTTTCCAAGCTAATTCCTTCCCTACCTAATTCTCAGCAAACAGGCGCAGAGGCCTCCCACCCGGCAGCCATTATCCCCATAACAACCAGCGCAATTCTGCAGCAGGCCTCAGCGGGCACCATGCTCTGCCTGGAGCCTGGGCCCTGTGTTATGTTACTCTCTGCCCATATATAAGCTCTGGTCATCTATAGTTTTAGCATACAGTGGTTAGTGTAAAATGTGTGTACTAGCTGACTGGTCTGGCTTTAGATTGCTTCAAATTAGTGTTATGCTAGTGAAATTGCTTGAGATCCTTCAACACTGACTGAAATTTTCATTCACGTATAGCAAAATCTGATTTTCTGTATCCTGATAAGGTGATGTCCATTGGTCTTTCTGACCAAGTTGAGACATCCAGTGTTTAGCTACGCCACTGTAGGAAGGCAAGTTTCTAATCAAAAATGTTCCTCCAACCTCTTTGGAGTGAGCCATCATACTGAAGGTAGCCTCTTATGTGTAGACCCCCTGAATAGAGTTGTGACAAGTCTTTATTTTGACAAGGTTATGAAGGCAAGAAGAATGGCTGGAGATTTTTTCCTATTTATCTTGCAGTCAAATGTGAAGAAGCTTTTTTAAAAGGCCTGCTCTTCTTTTCTCTTGTAGCTGTGGGTGAAACATTAACCTCCTTTGGGACATGTTGTGAGGTGGTGGTTGTCTTGCTTTGTTTTTAATATGAAAAGCTAAGGCTAGAAAACCCTGTGCTCAATCTAGAAATCTTGTCTGGTGCATTGTTCTGAAAAAGCAATGTTGTGCTGAGCCTTCTGACAAAGTACCAATGCTGTAAATGTTTTTTTCTTGGTTGGTAAAGGTGTTTGTATCTCTGCATAGCAGGACTATAGATGAAATCCTGGAAGGTATTGCTAACAGTTACAAACAAATTGATTTTGTGTAAGATAATCAAAAGCAAGGATTTATTTAAGCTTTAGCTTCCAGCTTTCTGGTTAATTCTGAGTTTTCTTACTGACTTTGTCTGTTGGTTGCACTGTTCTGCTCAGAGTTTTCTATTACATTTTAGTTGCTGCTTTGGCATGTTCAACCTCTAACATAAATCACTTATTGTACTTTGAAAGTCAGATAATGTGTTTAATGCACCCAACATTAAAAATACACATCTGTTTTGATGTTAGGTGCATCATGCCAGTAAATAGCATCATTTATCTTAATATTTTTCACTTCACATATAGATGAGTAATGAGTTTATATTCATAGAGGCATTTCTAAGCAGTGTTGTTGGTTTTTTGTTGTTTTCTCTAGTTTCTTATAGCACATTGTTAGCGTCTAGACAAATTTTGATTTTTAATTTTTTTTGGCTTTCCAAAATCTCTGAGTGGTTGGTTAACTCCTGCCTCCCTGTCTAACCCCCTGATACTATGTCACCACATAAACTGCCACCTAAACTTCGTTGAGGCTTTATTTTATAATTTGCTTCTAGCATAGAAGTTTCTGTGGTTTGTGGTAGTGCATTGTTAGGCAGCATTCATCACCAATCAAAATTAGTCTGTCCCTAGCCTGTCTGAGCCCAGAATTGCTGTATGTGCCACTCTGTCTGTGGGGGGAAGGGGAAACAGGGCAGGATGGGGGTAGCTATCTTGCTTTCCATTTCTTTGCTGATGCCAGTCCAGTGTTGGAAGAGAATGCAAGAATCTAGCTGTTGGGTTAAGTACCAAAGCTGCAATTTTTATTGAAATGCAATAATTCAGGCTTCAGTGGTGCCTGGCAGATAATAGACCCCGTGGTAGTAAGTGTTCATAAAGCTTGAGGCCATCACATGCCCCGGACTGCAAAGCAATGTGACCCTCAACAACCCTTCCCCTTACTGCCCTCTTGTCTCCCAAACCACAATATTCTTGTCAAGACATTTAACAAGAATCATGTTTCCTTGTGGTAAGTCATACCCATGCACTATTTTACTCTTTATTCTTTTCCCTTCATGGGGATGTAGGCCTGGAAGAAATCTCTTGGCTTTTGAAGCCATGCCTGTGCTATTACAGACACTTATTTCATATTGCTATGTTAAAAAATACAGTAACCCCCCACTCTGTGGTGGAAAGAAAATTGGGTCACTTACCCTGTTAGTGGAAGGCAGCTCAGGACTCTTAGATGTCCCAATCTCAGAAACCTAGATTCAGCTTCCAGAATAAACTTATTTTTGGCCCCAGCAGCCTTTTCTTAATATATCAGCATTGTCCTCCAGCTTAAGTAATGCTTTTGTCTCCCTGGTGTCTACTAACAATGATGCGTTAGGAAACATCAGCCATTTACACCCTCATTTTCTCTCTACCAGACATACCAACACCTTCCATTCCCACAAAGTGAGTGCCTGCTGCATAAAACTGCATAAAAGGTTTGTGGAGTCACACCACATCTGGCCTACCATCATCACATCGTCTTAATTTCTGTCTCCTGTAATACTGAGGAAGGAATTACTTCAGGTCTTAATTTACTTCTAGCAGATAAATTCACTGATAGTGAGAATCTTCATCCTAGTTTCAAAGACCATGAATGCCTCTCCCAGCAGAGTTAGACCTCTCAGAACACAAATCAGATGTGGTGCTAAAGGCACCATTTGATGTTGGTAACTACCCAACTATTACTGTTTACTTCCTAATTTTGATTTTTATAGACATATTTGCATCTATAATTATCACTAAATTAAGAAAGTTAAATTAAGAGCACCAGACTGGGTGGGAAGGGAGAATAGGAAAAAAGTATGTTCTATGTCTCTTTTCAGTTGGCTTCTACTTTCTTGTGATTAGTCATTTAGAATGTGGTGACTCTACTGGAAAAAAAGTCTCTTATATTATTATTATTATATATATATATATGCAAGTGTGGGTATATGTATAAATAAAAAAAGTTTGTGTATGAAGAAAATTAGGTATTATTTTGTGATCTTTTGAGCATCAGTAAATTACTGTCTGTAGTTCATGACCGTTAAGAAATGAGTGAGGAAAAATATAATTCTGTGTCAGAGAAACAATACACATATATTGGTAAGAGACCATCCAATACATCAAACAGCACTAGCCAACCTCAGGTCTGTCCCTGCTTTCTGTATGTTTTGAGGAGGTACTGTGTGGTAGTAATCATCATCCCAGAGAATTCAGGGGTGCTACAGTTGAGCCAACAGTTGCTGCAGGTATGTCATTACAGCCATATGCTTAATTTTTTTAATAGCTCAGCATCAATATTTCAGGAAGGTTGTAGTAATCAAGCAATGCGGAGCTCCAAAGTATCTTTAAAATAGATACATGCCAAGCTTATTTTTCTTGCTAAGCTTTAAGGGCCATTGTACTTCCATGAGTTGGTGTTCCTGGTTGCACAAGTACTTGCATCTCTGAATTTAGGGGAGTACGAACTAGCCTAACCCAACGTATCTGAAGGTTGGCAAATGAAATGAGTTCAGAGGATCCTTGTCCTCCATTGTACAAGAACATGTGCAATAAAACAACTGTTCACTGGCACCAATTTCTCACTTATAGCTGTGAGCAGTCTACCAGGTTGAAGGAGAAGTGTCTGACTGGGGCTAGCAGCAGTGATGCGAGGTCAGGTGTGATCCTCAGTAATAGGTCAGAGGATGTTATGACAGTCTTGCTGTGCAGTTCTTCCTCTTCCTAAGCTGTCCTAGGAGAAGAGGGGGGGAAGAAAAGTCTTGCGGGTTATATTTAATGGTACCTCTTCAAAATGTCAGTAAACTTGAGCTGTAATCCTTGAGGTCAGCAGTATACAAGAAAACTGACGCTCTGACAAGAGTTGTGGTGAAGTTACAGGGCTCATTGTGGACTCAGCAGCCTGGCCATGTGGTATCAATGTAAGAACCAGAGCCTGGTTATTTTACACCAAAGATATTTTTATATCTTTGATGCAATTTCAAACTTGAAAGTAAAGTAAATAAATTAACAAACTAAAACCACACATAAATTTTAAAGTTGCTGTTATGACTTTCCCTATCCTTATTGCAAACAAAGTATTTCTGCAGCTTTGCATCAAACTAGGCATGCCAAAAGTCTTTTTTTGTCATCTGTGATGCAGTGTACCCTGCAACAGTGCTACTTCAAGAAGCATAGTGTTGTGCATCCTGCCACTGTACATATGCACACTAATACAGATTTGTTTGGGTCTTTCATTCTTTGTTAATGGATAGTGACTTCCTTCTCTATTGTATAAAAATGTCTCTTGACTAAATTCCTTGAGCTATGAAGCAGTTTAAATTTTTTTCACCTATATCCTGATGGACAGCAAAATCCAGGGTGTGACAAATGGCACCTGACATCCAGGAAGGAATATATCCTTAAGAATAAATCCATATCTCCAAAGTCTGTCTAATTTTATAGGACAGCCTTTCATTCTAGATCCATATCTACTGCAGTTTCACAAAGACCAGATCTTATTTTTCAGTTCCCATGAATTATAAGCATTACAAAAGTTCAGTTACAAAAATAAGTTTTTATTTACTTCAGAAACCTGGCTGAAGTTCCTCATCATTCCTCTGTATTTTGTCTCAAAATACAAAATGTAACTGGGAAATATGTACACAATTTGGACTACAGAGCAAAAAGCAAAGAAATGGCTCATCCAGAAGGATACTTTATATTTAGCCCAAGATCAATCTTTTAGTCAAAATAAGATGTACTCTCTTGGGGTAGAAAAAGGTATAAAGGAAAGGCTAGATTAGAGCATTATAGTCTTTGAGTGCAATGCTGTGTTATCACTAGGTTTGTTGGAATATTGAGCCTTAAGCAGTTCTTACTGAAGTGATGGAGAGAGAGAAAATGATAGTTTCCTTTAAAAGTTTGAAATAGATTGAAGTATATCTTTCCATCATTTTTTATAAATGGACAAAACTTTTGTATAGGAACATCCATGTTCTGTGTTTCT
Organism: Aythya fuligula; assembly: GCF_009819795.1. NCBI lineage: Eukaryota > Metazoa > Chordata > Aves > Anseriformes > Anatidae > Aythya > Aythya fuligula. Next base: position 19,892,047 of record NC_045561.1, on the reverse strand, counting down.
AAAATCTCTCATTACAATATCGTATCAGCTCTGGTACCAGGTCTTTTTCTTAGCTGCAAAGGCAAGTCATTCTTTCTGTAACATTCGGGAAGCTTCATTCCCTGCTGCCTTCATATGGAGTTCGTAAGTTCCATGATCACAGGCAGCAGTCTAATGCTCCCTCATCTCTCTTTATAATCTGGGTGGTATCCACTATTTAGTTTTGTGGTTCATCATTATTTAATCAAAGCATTTTGAAGCTATTTACAGAATTGAAATAAAAGGATATAGCTAACGGGGAAAACAATCCCCCTGTAACAGACAGTGGATGAGATGGTATAGAGAAAATACAATGGCTCTTTCATAGAATAAATACAAAAACTATTGTTGCCTCTAGATTGCTCCGTGTCTTTTTTAGATGCAAATTTGTTTGCTTCAATTAGCAACAAGTTTCTGACTAGGGTTTTAGAAGAGTACCTTAGAGGGCAGGAAGTGTGGGTGTTGCACAAGCCATACTTGCTCTGCTTTGAAAAACCTGTCAGGAGTTTGCAAACATGAATACAACAGAATGGATGTCTGAGAGGTGGGTCAGAAGTTAACAGGATTTTGCCCTACTATGGAAACTTAAGCTGTAGATCGGAAAGTGTTTATGTGATATCACAGTTTGAGTGACAACTGTCAATAGGTGTTGGATGGAGGTGAGGTCAGTATAGATTTTTTTCAAAGACTGTCTGCTGGTATTGCCTGTCATGAGATAGCTGTCATTTTCAAATCACTCCATACATTCAGCAAATGCAATGCATCAGCATGCTGGCAGAAGCACTGAGGCAGCAACTGTTATGATTTTTTTTTTGAGATGATGGTATTCTTCCAGCTGTGGTGGCTGTAACTTTTCTATACTTGTAAAATATTTGGAGGCCTTATGGATTTGGGAAAAAGTATCAATTAAGATATTTTGCTAAAATTTGAGCGTGTGTGTTGGAAATTTATGATGTGAAAATCAGTTCTTCTAAGACTTTTAATTAAGCACCCCAATGTATTTCATGTTTCTTTTAATGGACAGAAAATGACTTTTTCCTCAAACGTACTTCATTGTACAGTGTTATGCATTTTTCATCTTATGTGGGAAAAATCAATTATTTTAAGAGTTCTGTACTTCTGGCAGTTCATTTAAGTGAATTCTTACTCTGTTAAATGATCATCAGTATTTTCTTCTTACATAGCAACTCCTGTAAAAGTCTTGTAATGCACACAAAGCAATGCAATTCACTATCACATAGAGAACATTAGTTTTGGGTGTTCTGTGGACTTGTGAACTTCTCGATTTCAGCCACAGTACTTAAATATCTATTTGGGTAAGGTTTGGGGGAAGTGAAAATGAAAGATTAAGTAATAGGGAAGAGCTCACTGATTTTAATATATCTTTTATTTATTGCAGCTAAGGGGCTGTAATTCTGATTAGCCCATTTGTCTCACTGTAATTCTAGCAAGTCCAGTCAAATAAATGATGAATTACCTCGGTGTGACCTCAAAAACATGTCTGCAGTAGTTACAATGTGCTGTGTATGGCACAAAAATATTTGTGCTGAAAATAACATCCACGTGTGTAATAATGTTTCATTGAAAAGTTGAATCGGACTTTGTTGATACTGAGTTATGTTTGACAGGCATATGAGTAAAAGATTAATATGACCTTTTATCTGAGATTCTGAATTTTATCTTCCAAAGCTGTAGGAAGAGGTAAGACCTTCCCCCCTTATCTCAAACTCCAGACTTTTTCAGGTCAGGGGCTGTTTCGAACGGTTGGTTTCACCAAATCGTGTTTCTTGACATTCGCACTGGGGCAAGGGTCTACAACGTGGAGAATAAAAGTTCCTAAAACAATTGCATGCTCTTTCAACTGTTGTCACAATTAAAAAATGAGAAATGTAATTGCTAAAAATAAGAAGTTCAGCAGATTCTGCTATAGATTTTACACAAAGTTATGTGTAAAGTATTCCTCTAACTTAGAACAGAATGGTAACGCGTCTCAAGTATAAATGCACCAAGTTTACAGCTCCATTAACCACACCTGTTTGTTCTCAAAAAGTGTATCTGTAGTAGTAGAAGTATCAAAAGGCATTTCATTAGAAGTTAGCCTATTTAAAACCTGTAAAGCAATTTCTTAAACACTAAACTCAGTTGAACACATTAATTTGTAATGTAAAGTTCTTCCAGGGTCATGTTTCCAGAATTTTGACTTGTCTCCTAATCCTAATTTAGTATGAACAATCAGAAGCCTTTAGAAGCGTCGTATACACAACGGTAATCTCTTTAGAATAAAAGTACTATTTCACATGCTGAAATCTGTTGTTTTTTTTTGTTTTTTTTTTTATTTTATTGTATTTATTGATTTATTTTAAGGCAGTACTATGACAAAAGTATGCTGCAGAGCCTTTCAGGTTTAATTTTACAATGTTTACATTGGAGCAGCTCAGGAAGAGGCAGATGTCCAAGGGTGCAGGCTCAAGAGCTCCAATGATTTATGGAGAGGTGGGGTCAGAGATTCCTGTCCCAGTGATTCATCCCTCCTCTGTCCTGGCAGCCAACTGGGTGGCATGCCCAGAGCTGAGGGCCTGGTACCTCTGTTTAAATCATTATTGATTTCAGTTTACATGAATATCCCTGGCTGTGAACTGCAGTAGCTGAGGGCTCTGATTCACGATCTATGTCAGACTTAAAAGTGGTGGCTGAAGAGCTTTCTGAGCACAACAGCCTCTTCAGCAACTACAGCTAACTCCACACGAATTAGAAATTGGATCCTGGAATATTTTTCTATTCATTTGTGAGTTACTCTGTCTTGTCCTGCTTGGTATTTGTATGCATGACTGGGAACAGAGTAAAGCAAAAAGCACAAGTTGAAAAGCTGCTCAGAAATAAAGATTCTGAGAGAGAGGAAAGTTTGGCACTCTCAGGGTAATTTCATGTTGGGGAGGGCAGGGAGGAAGGAAAGAAACATCAATTAACAAAAAGATATGAATTCAATATGTGATCACATCAAGAAATGCCAATTACATTTTCTAAGTTCTGTAAATGCTAGAAGTGTTACTGACAAAGGGTCTTTATTTACTTCATAATGGAAAAATAAGTTTACAGGATAAAATACCTTTTTATGGAAATATTAGAACTTTTCTGGTAGAAGTTCTCTCTATGGTCATAAAGATTCATCTTTAATGGAGAAAGATTGAGACAAAAATTTTTTAAAAGTAGACATTCAAATCTCACAAGGAGTAATGTTTAAAGAGGGGAGAGATTATATGCAGTGAAGTCTCCCATTGAGATTAATCAGCTAAGGGCCCATCAAGCAAGCAGTTGTTACTGTAACCTGTCTATAAACCCACACAGGTAAAATATGTAAATGGTAGTAACCTGCTGAGCCATTTTGATTTATCTGTAGATTAGATAGAAAATGGTCTCCTATTTTTCATGCAAAGGTTCTGACATCTAGACTGAACAAGGGTTTCAAAAGGGACTTGGAGTTGTTACTCCTCCTTGAAGATACCCCTCAACTCCAGCTGCCCAGAATACATGTGAATTCCAAACCAAACACATGCAAACATAATAAAGACCATTTTGCAGAGTCCTCCCACTCCCTGCAGGTGTGGAAAGTGCCATATTTCAGTGCCAAGGTAGATAACTCCTGTTAACAGCTAAACCAAGCACACTATTAAAGGTGTTTCTCCATTCTTTAGCTACATAGGACTAATTTTCAACCTGACACTACTTTTAGTCATGCTCCTGTGATGGCCAGTTTATGTGAGCAGAAAATATACTGAATTATACCTCACACATCCATTTCCTCCTTTCCTCTGGGTGTAAAAGCCATTTCATTTCTGTTTGCATCATGCCCACTCAGATCCTTCAGTCAGCATACAGAGAGCTGCAAACATGGGCTTTGCCCACTTCTTCTCTACCCTTGCCCTTCCTCTGCCGCTTTTTTTCCCCCCTCAGACTGGCTGGAGATAGTCCAAAGGAGAACATTAAGACTGGCAAAAGACTAAAAAACATGTCTTAAAAGAAAAGAGCAAAAATATTGTGTTTTTCAGTATTGCAAAGAAAGCAAGAAATGAAGGGCCAAGAGCAGAGTGGGCGTGGGAGCAGTCTTCAAAACTCTGAAACAGTGCAGCAGAGGGTTGAATCTGTATATTGTTTGTGTTTTTTCGTGTCTACAATGGGTGAGAGGTGGTGGTTGTTTAACTGCAATAAGAAAGACTTAAGAAAAGCTATTCAATGGGTAATTAGTGGCGTGGGCAGGCTGGAGAAACTGTGGTATCTCCATCATTGGATGTTGTTTACTGGGAGGTTAGGCATGCACCTGTTGGCAGTGGTTGCTTCTGCTTTGGGATGAGAAGATGGACAAGATGACCTTTCAGGAAGATCTTGACCTGTCCTGCTCAAGGAAACAGGAATGGGGTTGAAACAGGGATGTGACAGTAAGGCACAAAGCAAGATGTAAGATAGGCTGCACAGAGATGAGTATTGTTTATAATTCAACTGTGATATGTCTCCAAAATACTAGTTTGGCATCGCTTATCTTTATAGTCACATTTCCATCCTAGTATCCCTGTCACCCACCATTAGTGAAGGTGCAGGAAGATGTAATTTCTGTCATTCTTGTAATGCAATTATTGGATGTAAAAATTGCAACATGCACCTGCCACGTTTTGAACCTATTACTGCAGTTCATCTGGAGCTATCCCTGACCCCCTGGAATGGGTTAGTGACTTCCTGGTTTCTTAATGGTATCTTGACCTGCTTCAGGCTTGCATTTTATTTACAGGTTCATTGCAAAGTGCTGTTTTTGATGTACAAAGCTCTTTTTGGATTGGGTCCTGTATATCTCTGAAATTACCTGTCGTCTTTATTTTGCTTCAAGAGTTCAAATTACCTAGAAATTTTTGAGTTAAGGTGTCTTAAGCCCTACATAATAGGACAAAACACTGATGGTGGTCACTTACATGTGGCTGTATAATAGCTTTTCTCAGTATGTATTGGCCTTCTGGTTACTTAGCCATGGGTTGTTTTTTTTTTGTTAATTTATTTGTTTTTTAATGCAAAAGATATGTACAGAAAGAGCTCTGTTTTCAGTTTGATTGACCTGAAGACTGCCTTCATGTTAGATTAATTTAGACACGTGCTTTGGTTAGGCCTTGGCATTTTATTGCAAACACATTCGAAATCATTCCATGTGACTCATTAAGTAAATAGGAGTAAACAGCCTAATCAAGTGAATTCAAATTATCATGTAATAAGTAGCAGTCCACAGGCTTACAGTGGTTGTAAGAGTTTTGAGATCTCTTTTCTGTGCCACCTTAAAACTTTAACTAGGCATTTAAAAACACTTTTTGTGTATCCTTTGAATAGTCCTGACATCATTAGGAGCTATAATGTGGTAGGAAGCCAAGCAGTAGTATACTCGATGGCTGTTTGTAGATTTTCTAACCATCTGAGTGGCTGAATTGAACAAATTTCCTATCAGCTGGAAGATGTAAGGTGCATCCACCTGGTAGGAGGTGGCTGAGGTGGCCCTCAGGGACTGAAGGTCTCTGGCAGGAACCGATGGCCAGAACAGTCTGCACAGCATGCAGTGATGACGGCTCTCCAAGAGCTGATTTATAATTTACCTCTTCTAGCCCTAGGCTTTGAGGAGGAAAAGTTCACAGCAATGGAGCTTCATTATGGAAATAACACAATCTTTGCTGATTAGCCACATTCTTTGGGTGTGTTTCCTTATTGATGGTAAACCTCTCTTCTCTTAAGGCATAAACAATCTTTCAGGTTCTTACTGCGGCCACCCAGGTTCCCAGGAACTGTTGTAAAGTGTGCCAGCCATTGCTTTCACTGGCAGTTTAAGTCAGTTTCATGTACTGGTCTGCAGAGCTCATGACTGGGTATTGGGAGGAGGGGGAAGAAATAAAAACAAATATCAGAAAATTTTAACTGCCGGATTTGAAGTTGAAAAGGGTTTGCTTAGCTGTCATTTTTTAAGGAAAAAATACAGACTTCAGTTAAACTCACATGTCCTAGAGCTGTTATTATTTTATAAACTATTTTAATCTCAGCACAGCACATTCCCTAAGTTTTTCCTTGGGCAGTTTCTCATTGACTTCTTGTTTGGAGTAACACACATGAAAAAGAGAACTATAACATCTCTGCAATTGCCGCTTTTCTGCACATTATTCTTTGGTTTCAGGATATACTTGTTTGAACAAAAACAGGAATTAGGAGAAATAAAAATTGAAGCAGATTAAGGATTTCAGAATTCGTTATTCTTGAATATTCATGTTGACAAGATCTCTGCACATCCACATGCCTTATTAATACATATTGATTTTTTCATCTTTGTTCCTTTTGTTTCAACGTTCTATTGAATTACACTTTTCCCAAGCTGAGGGTATCATCAAATGTGTGCAGTTAAAGATTCACAGGAAAAAAAAAAAGAGCAAGCAAAAGTAAAGAGGGAAAAAAAAAATCCTTGCCTGTTTCTGCAGCTGGCAAGGACCCCTGAACAGCAGGACCAAGCTGTTCTGCGCTATGTGGGAGGAATAACTTGATAGCTAGTTCAGATTCAGCAAGACAGTTCAAGCAATGCCCCCCAAACTGCTTTGATGTAACAGCTCTTTATTACCTGAAAAAAAGCTAGCAATCTTCTGCATTGACTTCTGGTACATGTTAATCAGACTGTTTGCTGAAGGTGCCAGATAGAGCTGAGGAAGACTGGCAGAGACACTTGTGCTACCGTTGCTCTTGCTGCCTCCCATGTGTCTGGAAATGGTCCAAATACATGCAAGAAGCATCTGACCTCAAGATATCAATGAGCACTTCAAAGTGCCGATCTGCTCATTCATTTTGACTGGCATCATGGCCAAGGCATTGGGAAGATGACAAACCTGATCAAGACCATGCTGTGCATGTTCTCTGAGGTAAGGCAAAAGACAGAGCTCTATAATCATGCTGACAACACTGATAACCCTGTTCCTCCCCTGCTAATAATATTGTGACTGAATAATGGAATTTGAACCAAATTCATGCTCCCTTCAGACATTTGGAACAGCAAAGATGTTGTTTAACACTTAAATGCAGCCAAATTCTTTTCTTTTCTTTTTTTTTTTTTTTTTTTTTTTTTTTTTTTAAACCAGATAATTCAAGATGGGACCAATTAAGAATGGGGGAAAAAAAATGATACTGTTCTGTGTTTGAATTCTTTCTCTGCCCAAAGTAGAAAAATGCAGGTAAACTATGCATAATTTTATGATGCTTTTAATGACAGGCATAGTAAGTCAGGACAAGAAAAACAGAGGCATGGAAAAAGCTGAGCATGCTGGTAATGGTTGAAGATGCACAAAAAAAAAAAAAAGTGTTCTTGCGCTGCCTCTATGCTAACTGTTTCTCAGCAGCTCCACAGAACTTTTGAAGAGCTTGCAAAGTGAACACTCAAATATTTAGGGGAGCTAGGGTCATAACCTCAGCTCTGTAGCTTCTGCTGGCTGCTCTTGGTGTGATTTAGCAGCATATGAATAGCACTTCTGAACTTTCCCCAGCGCACTGGATGAGAGAAGGCAACTCCTTATTCAAGCGTTAAGCTTTCTGCTGCTAGGAAAATAATTAAATAGGTAATATGAGCATTACTCAAGGCCAAAACCCATGATAGAGTAAATCAGCTCCCTGTATTTCAATGACTAATACCATTGATTATTGCCAGCTGAGAAGTGGGCCCCGAAGAGTATAAAACAATAGTGGATTAGAATGAGCAATCTATTTTCATATATCCAGAATGATTATGTCTCTCCAGAGATGGAGCCAGGCAAAGTTACAGTCAATTATTTCTAGTTCCTTTTCATCAGAAAAAGAAAAAATAAATGGTTACATCCATACATCTTTGTGCTTGTTTGCATCAATATTGGTCTTAACCTAAAAACAACAGATACTCTGGAAATCAAAATGCTGTTCATTTTGATTGGCAATGCAAACTTCTGTGCTTAAATCACGATGTTCTTATTTTTATGTAATTACTATCACATGCTTGATCTTTGTTTTCTGCTTTTTTTTTTTTTAAAGAAAATTCAGCCTTATTTATGCTATTTTATGCTTCTCATACTGTTTTTTTTAAGTTACACCTGCAGATTTTTATCTGCTTTCCCTCAGCATAAAAGCCTCAGGATCAGCACTTTTCCGTTCTCCCATGAAAAGTGATGAGGTCTTGCAATGGCTTAAGTCACACGATCTGTCTCATCGTCGCCTTAACCAGACACCAGGACCAACAGCACAAAGCAAGTGCTGTCTTGGCAGCACTTTGCTGAGGTCCCCATGCAGATGCTCTGCATATTTCACAGTAGAATTAGTAACAGTAATCATTGTCAAAGACTGAAAATGTCCCTGCTCAGGACTGCTCCTGGCAGTGAACGATGACAAATCTGTTCCCTTCACTTGACACTGTGAGATGTCCACGCACTGCAAAGCTCCGTGGTTCGGAGGCACTAAATCACATTCTGAGAACAAGCAAAACTTGGCCGTAGTACCTGAGGCTTTCCCTGTCTGACATACTGTGCTGTCAGGCTTTACGAGGTGCACTAGATCTCCACGTTTTGACTCTGCTGCACACTCTGTACTTTCTCTCTCCCTCGCTTTTTTTATTTGTCAGATGAAATTCTCTTTATTCAGAGTACATGTATTCCCAATTTGTACATAGAGAATTTAGTAAGAATTCTCTTTAAAAGCATCTTGAATAGATAAGCAGTCTTTCTGAAGTCTTCTTTGAATTTTAAACAGTAACACTGACGTGTACTTCTTGAAAGAAATTTGCAATGCTTTCTTTTACCTGAAACAAAACTTGTCTCTAACTGTGCATAACTCATAGTAATATCCTTAAAGTACAGCTTTTAGGGTATGGTTAGATATCTTGCACATAGTAAGTCGACTTAAAATTTTTTAGCCTCGGCTTGGGAAGGGGAAAGGCAGATTTATTTATTTTATAGTATCCATAGGTATTTTTCGGAGCTTCTTTTAGAGGATACAGCTAACCTGAACAGTTGATTTTTAACACAATGCTATCTTTTCAAAACTCACTGCAAATCCAAAGCTGACGGTTATTTGCCCTACATGCACTTGACTCAGAACAATATTAATTTATAAAAATGACTTATAAAAAGGTTTGTGTTGCCAAAAGAACAGTGCTCAGAAAATAAATTCCAGGGTTTTCCCATGTTAGTGATAGCTTTAGAATACATTCTAAGTAATTACATACTTTAAATGACTTACTAGTTTATGACATCCTTTGAAAGACAACATGTGCATTCCTGTTTATAGCAGTTGTGCTGCTTCCATGTATGGAAGCTAGTATGAAATGGAAAGGAAAACTCCACACCGTGATTTCAGTAAAAGTAAATGAATGCATGTATGAGTGAGCTCTTGGGTCAGAAAGCTTGATTTCCTTAATCTTTTTTTCTTTCCTTCCTGCCACATTGGAGCTAAACAAGTGCAAATTGGCAAAATGCAATTTCAACTTATTTTGAATGGGTTAATGGGTGTAAGAAATAAAAAGTTGCTTGAGTACTTGAGGCATCAGGATTTGGCCAACTAAAGTAAAATATTTCAATATTACTAGTGATGTAAAGATGCTTTATTTGAAAACGGTGTCAGCTTTTCTTTGTGGTCAAAAGTCCACTGTCCCCATAACTTTAATGAAAGTCAAATTTACAGTGATATCCTTAGTAATGGTTACACAAAATGCAAGGAGGAGTTATGAAACCTATCTGTCTTAGAAAACATTCATCTAGTAAAGCTTCGTAGGGAAAAGGTAATTACACACTTGTTGACACTGAGCTGAACAAATATCTGTTTTTCAGCTCAGATTCCAGCCCAAGATTTTGGGCCTGCCTTGTGCGGCCAGTAGGTTTGTCATCCATTGAGATCATTCAGTTTTTCTCTCCACGTTCATTCATGACAGCCTGATGACTGTGATTAAAAAAAAAAAAAAAAAAAAAAAAAAAAAAAGTTTTGTTGCCTTGGATAAGGCTAAAAGGGAGAAATAATTTCCAGATACATTCCACATTTTATTACTTCTCTTAATGTTCTTTTTTTAGGGTAATTAGCTGTAAATTCATCTTTTTCTATGAAATGTTAATGTCAAACAAAACCAAAAGGTATTATAACTTAGAAAATTAATTTAAAAGAACAGAAAACATCTCCTAAATGTCTGTAAATTTCCACCCCATACAGAGTTAACAGGATAAGTAATTCTCAGCTTTGTTGAAGAGGGAAAAATATCAAGGAGCAGCACATGCTTCATGACGGTAATTCTCTTCTCCTTTAATCAAATTGCCAGCATTCCTTGCTGAGCTTTATGAGCTCCCACCTTCAGCCAGTGGTTTTTAGAAAGCCTTGCCAAGGAGGACAGCAGGTTAAGATATCAAGTAGTCTCCCTTTCTTTGGCCGTCTCTCTTCCTTTGGCTTGATCAAAGGCTGTTATGTTCCTGTTTCCTTGCATGTCTGCTGATAATGTAGGTCTTTGTATAGCCCTAGAATCTGTATCTACTTGAGGAAATAGTAATCTCAATCTCCTTATTTCAAAAAAAAGCCTCCTTTTTTTATTATGGTCTATTTTCTTATAACAAACCCTTGAAGATATAGGCCAGAAAAACTCTCTGCAGAAGAAAAGCTAGTTTTTTTAAATCAAAAGATTTTGGGCAAGTCGCTGGACCTCTTTGCTCTCTGTAGCTGGAAATACTATATCAGCTTGCAATTGTTGTTAAGCATATTTCAAGACTATCTTTCATATATGAAGCTGCATGCTTCTCCTTACTGGGTTTCTGCATTAGCTGTCAGTGGAGAGACTTGCTTTCTCTATCTCCAGCTCCTTCGTGTTCAACTTTTTTGAACTGTACAATAGAGACAGATTCATTCCACAGTATCATATTGGCATCCTGTTATTTGGCTGAATAGGGAATGATAGTGAGTTCAGAGGAAGTAAATGAAAGGGAAATCTAATTTTTGGTGACAGAAAGGTCTTCCAATGCAATGTTAAAATTTGTGACGCTTATTGACTGCTTATCTATTTCTGCCTCTAGGTGTTCAAAGTGATCAGTTACCACCTCAGGCTTACCACAAGACTGAATTGTTTTGGCTGTAGACCTCAATAAACACATCCAAATCTGTGATATATCTCTCACCCAGGCAGATAGATATAGATATATATTTTTAATGGGAAGACTCAGAAGCTGTCTTTCTGAAGAAATGTGGTCACCATTAGGGCTATGGACTGGGCACAGTAAAAGTCTTCAGGCACTACAAGACTTAACCTTTACGTCAATCTCACTATTGAACCAAAAGAAGGGCACCTGAGATCCTTGTGCAATGTAGAGTAGGACTTCTTCCCCTTTGGAGAAGATGAATAAACCAAGCTAAATGTAAATTATCTAAATTGAACTGCTGGAAGAAATGTTGGACCTCTGGTCCAATGGTCCAACCTCACTATTCATAAAGGGACACCTAGAGTAAGTAAATTGCCCAGGACCACGTCCAGGCAGCTTTTCAGGTCTCCAAGGAGGGTGACTCCACAACCTCTCTGGCAACTTGTGTCAGTGCTCTGTCACCCGCACAGCACTGGAGTGCTTCCTGGTGTTGAGACACAACTTCTTATGTTCTAGTTTGTGCCCATTGCCTCTTGTCCTGACTGGGCAGCCTTGTTCCATCATTTCTTTACATCATGACTGCTGTGGTCTGGTGTGACATTATTGCTGCCTGCTTCTGAGGGTCAGTTGACCCACACATGTGGGTGTGCATTTCCAACGCAGAGTCCATATTGTAGGAAACCACTGATCTGAGTTTGGCCTACAAATTACTCTATAAGATTATTTTGTTTTGTCAGGCTTTTTGTGTAGTTTCTCCTGGTTTCTTACCATGTTAAGTCCTAGGATAAAGCAGAAGCCTTCAGAAGTGTCAGCACCAGTATTCACAAATGCATTCACTAGTTGTAGTTAATTAGTGATCAGTTAACTCAAAGCAAAACAGTCTGTTACAGAAACACACTAGGTCAACACTTACTATGAGTTTCCAAAAGTGCTTGTTGTTGTTTTTTCTAGATAAGCTCTGATTTCAGCAGGGAACTGAGTTACAATTGTCAAATGTCAGAGTGCTTTCTCAAACAAAGCTCAGTTGTAACCTACCTTTGAAATTCCCAGTCTCTTACGCTCAATCAAATATGCTGGGAAAGGAAATTGTTCCTGAAGGACATTAGTCCTGCTGGATCAATACTTTTTATCACAAGGAACATCTTTGAATATTCAAGGAAGCAAGGAAACTTCCATTCAGAGAAATACTAAGATGAATGTATATATGTATTTAAATTCATATATGTATGTATATACATTCATCATAGTATTTCTCTGAATATATGAATGTATATATACACAAACATATACAGATTAACACAAGTCTGTTATATATGTGATATTCTCTTTCTGGGAAAGTAAATTTAAAAATTAAAAACCACCTGATACTTGTCACTAATAATATCCCACACTTTGAGCCCGACACAGTGTTAAAATCAGCTGCTGCTACTACTACTTCTGTGCTGTTCTCATGATTTTGCTTCTAAAAAAAATGTACACCAGATGAGCAGTATATATTTGCATTTGGTATGGCTGGGTATTAAAAGACAACTATGATTATAATACTGTGCAAATATTATTTAAGATTCATAAACAGAAGTGGGGTTTCAAGAATCAACTTTGAGTACCTAGTTTTGATGTTCATCAGAATTTACACCTTACACCTGTTCCATTCTAGCAGTAAAATCCAGGCTTTGCTGGCTTTTGTATGGACTTCCTAGTGGGTTTCAACAGCACTTCAGCAGTGGAGGACAGTATTATATCCCATTTTACAGAAGATGAAAGCAGGGTACAAAAAAGCAAAGCATTTTTCCCCCAAAGTTATCTATTAAGAAAGAGGCAAAGATAAACCTTATTACAACTTCCAAGAAGTAACACAGCCATGCATTTCTATCACTATGTTGGCTTTTCTTTCATAAAATCTGGTTGCAAAGACATTCCTAATTAACATTAGGTTGTGTCAAACCTCTTACCTTTTATAATAGTAGAATGCAGCCATTGCTTAATCCTCTCCCTCTCTCTCCCTCTCGCACTTCTTTGTAAAGAAAATTAACTACAGTCATAGATTAGAAATGGGGAAAAAAATCCCTGTGGTTTTAGATCACTGGCAAGAATATGGGATGTAGCGCATACTTTGCTTGCTGTATAACATTGAGAATACAGAGGACTTCATAGCAGAAGTGTATGTTTTAGGTTCGCACATATTTGTGAGAATGTTAATACTGTGTTATGGGAATAGTGCTGAGTTCTCTGTTATCATGCAAGCAATTGCTAACTGTAGACCTCTGACTTTGTAATTTGTTCTTTATGGACTAGCCTGCAGCCAATAAGCAAAATCAATAGTCTTTGCTGAAAAGTAAGCAAGTGCCAGTGTGTTATGTGACAGGTGAAGATACATGTGCTTACCAGGGGTCAGGGGGCCACATCAAATTTCTCTCTGACTTCTTTTCAAAAAGCTAAATCCATTTAGGGAGCATTCGTCATTGGAAAATGTTGCAGTGGGGAATTAGACAGGCTCCTGCTCGTCTTTTCTCATTTAACGATGTTTGTTTTCAACAGTCTGTTCAATAATGTCACTGAGAAGAAATTATGTGAGAAGAATAAAGTGCTTATAGTCTATTTATTTATTCATTCATTTCTGTGGAATAACACTAGCTGTTGCATTCTCATGTTTATTAATGCTATTGTGGTAGTCCAAATATTTGTTTGTTCTCCTTTTCCTTTGGAAAAAATAAGGTGGGACAGAGCAGCATGGAACAGATTACCTACTGTTTAAGCATAAGGTGAAGGTTGTAGCTCCTAGCAATCTTATATAGCCTATAAACTATTGTTTACTCTACTTGAGTAAGATCTAAATACATGCCACAATTTTAGTACTGCACGACAATTGAGAAGCCTTTTGTTTTCCAACTGGAATGACCAGGCTTGAGACCATGAAGAAATGCTAGAAAATGTAACATGAGCACGCCGAGAAGGATTCTGCTGGCCTGTGATAAAGCAGGCTGTTTGTGGTGGGTGCTACAGCTGCAACTCTCTCTCTTTTACATCAAATGCTGAAAGTATTCTAGGGGCCTGGTTAACAAAGAAAACTGCTCCAACCAGCCCTCATCTCTCAAAATACTGGATTATAATGAAAGGCAGAAAAGGGAAGTGAATAATCCAGCAGGGGAGACTTTCTTCAGCTTCTGGGATGGCTTAGTCTCATAAGCAACCACAGAAAAGGACTTCAGTATTTTAAGTTACATTTATTGGCTTTTAATGCTTACGTGCCCAACTTAGTTCTCCTGAAAACTTTACTTTTGGTCTAATAGAAAAAAATGATAGAAGGCTTAATTCCATTGTTTGCTTCTTATTGAATGTAGTTGCTCCATTTTATAGCCTGGACTGTTGCCATCGTACTATTATATACACATGTGCACTCCTAGGCAGGAAAAACAAACAGTTACCGTACCAGTTCAATCAGATTAAAGGTTCCTCATGTAAGAGCTGAATACCAAAAAACAGATTGGTGTGTTAGATTTCTGTTGTGTCCTGTTTGATTTTTACATGCATAATAAACATCACTTAATTTTTCTACCCAACATTTACTTTCTCTAAAGCTATTTTTTTTCACTGTCAACTGCACAGGTCATTACCTGAGTACTTTCTCCCAGACAAGCACTGCATTTGATGCTGAATTACTCTCAATGCTTCCAGAAAGCTGTGGGTGAAGCTGTTCAGTCTGGTTGCTGCCATGCCCACATCTGCTCTTACTGTGAGTTTTAGGATTCAAGATGCTTTCACTGTGTTATATCTAGTGAAAGTAGAGGTTCAAGGTGCTCAATAAGAAAATTTCTAAGATGAGTCACAGGGCCTCTCAGCCACCAACAGTAAGAAATTTTAAGAAAACTCTTTTTCATCATCTTCAGAGAAAACTGGTGCTACCTTAGACTTTAGTTGCAAAATATTTAAATAACACTTCTTAGATACAAAACCTGTGGGCTCTGCAAATTTTTATACCACTGATTTTAATTACTGTGGGATCATCTTTTCCTATGCTCTTCTAGTGCACTGAGAAGTAGTTTTCTTCTTGACATGAATTTCCAGGCAGATGCCTGAAGTTCTGATAGACAACACAGGAAAAGCAAATGGCTGTGTCTGGATTTTGCAGCTGATTATTTCACAGGGAAGGGGTCTGTAGGCAGAGTACAAACAAATCAAGAATTCATCTTTCCATTTAAGGGGTTGAAAAAATAAAATTTGATAGAATTTTATAGTTTGAGAAATTAGACGATAAACAAAAGGCTCCTCCAACCTTCCCATTCCTTTCATTGGGTAACAGTTGCTGCTCTACAGTGACAAGATCAGATAAAATTAAAATGACTTCAGAAATCTCCTGAGCTCCAAGCTGCAGAGGGTTGAGGTTAAGCTTGAGGTTTGCCTGCTCAGCTCCTTTTTTTGATTGGGTCTTAAACCTTTCCCACACTAAATAAACACCTTTTTATAGGCTTTTTCTTCACAAATGGCAAGTTTTGTAACCTTATATGAAAAGCTCTTGTTGCTGATTCAGACTAAATGCTCCTTCATTGCTACTAGTTCCTCTGTCACCATGGTCCTCAGAAGAATAGTGCCACAGGCTGCTGGTGCTTGCCTAGCCCCGCTAGCCCTGCTCCCTTGCTGGGACTACGTAAGTGCTTCAGGTCTAATCTGTTTTGAACTTTATATCCTGGGTCTGATTTTGGTCACTTGAATATATCTGTTGATCTGATTTGTGACGTGCATCGCCTAAGTGCTGAGCACCTAGCCAACTGTTGTGTCTGTGCAGACAAATGATTGCTTGATTATAATCCAGTGGGACATATACATGCTATCTTTAATTTAGTTAGTACAGGTAACAGCAAAAATGCACTGGGCACAGATCCATTGTGTGCCAGCCACTGCAGCACTGTGCCAGGTCCCCAGAGGGTTTGTACAGTTCATGCTCGGGTCTGTGCTGCCACATCTTCACAGCTATCATTACCACTTTGCTACCATGCCATCATTTGTTTGGGTAACATTCAGAATTAAACAGAAAAAAAAAGACTAATTTAACCAAAAGTCTCTTTAATTCTCCTAGAACCCTATCATATATTATCTTGTCTTTTTCTTGCTTTTATGGTTGCAAGTATCTCATCAAAAGAAATTACCAGCAAAATTTCTCTGGTGCTTGTCTCTCTCTATTTCATCACCAGCACACAATGTATACCATTTACAATAACAACTCCTATCACTTTTGTGATGGCAGTGCTATACATTTGGTATGACACATGCAAAGGAAGATGCAAGCAGCTCATGTTCTAAATAATGACAAAAGTTTGAACGTGCATCCTTCTTGGCAGTGGTCTCCAAAACTGTGATTTGTTGGTATTTTAATTATGAAGGCTATCCAGATCACGTCACATAAATCCACGTTTATTTATTTATGCCTTACCCAGCTTATCGGATGTAATACATTCTTTTTTTTTTTTTTTTTTTCTGTATCCTCATTACACATTGCTATCAAAGTCTTTCTTTATGGTACTTTATTCTAATTTTCTTCACTTTCTTTCTCAGTGTGCCACTTAGCAAAGTATCATGTTATCGAGGAGGGTGGGCTGTATATGCATGCATGATCAGCTGCAGAAAAATATCTTATTTTCCAGTTAATCCTTGCTCTGGAAGGGAGTCAAGTAAACTCTTTGCCCAGGCAGAACCCATTTAGAAATCAACAGTATCTGTGTGAGTACAAAATCCTCTTCTATATACTTAGCTGTTACTGTCCTTATTTTACATTTGCTTGTTTGCTTTCCTCAAACCAGTTTGAAGTGTAATTAACATTATTTTATCTTTGGTTACTAGATTACAGTTGCGTCATATATTTATGCTGCATTTCTCTTGCCACCATTTTTGTATCTTTCAAAATATACAGTAAGAATGACCTAGTTCATATGCATGTGCTTGTAGTCCATAGGATTGTGCTGCTGAGAAGATAACGTGACTAATACCTATTTAAAGACTAGAGAAGAGCAGAGAGAGATTCTAAAACAGTTCACAGAACTGATTCTCGTTCAGATCATTCAGAAATATCTTAGTGGAGAATCGTTGACTTGGAATAGTTTTGTGAGCAGCATTTATCCACAACATAAAATGATTCCCAGTGACCTTAGTGGATTTGCAGGAAGATCCTTAGAGTGGCAGAATGGAAACTAGTATCAGATACAAGATAAATAAAAAAATTAATAGATCATGTGTAATCATTTCTTGAGCATTTTGTTAAAGGTCTGCAATCATAGCTGACAAATCCATTCAATTAATTTTGCTTTCTAGTAGTGAGTAATATTCTAATGATTCATGATCTGAAATTCATCCTAGAGCAAGTTCTGCAGCTAATACCCTTATGCATATATAGAACAACATTTTTAATCACATTAACATATTTTCACTAAAGGAGGCCTTTGGTCTGCAGGTTTTCACAGGCAGTACATTTTAGATGCTTAATATTCAAACTTTCATCGTGATGGGAGACCTAAATTATGCTCAATTCTGAATCATATTCATACTGAAATCATGGTCTAAATGATTCTTAAACCTATTAAGAAATGAGTATAATAACTTCTGTATATATATACACCTATAAAGCTTGCTTTCTTTAAAGTTGCTATTTTACAATGCTTTCTACCAGAAAATTAATCTGTTACAATATTTCTGGAAAAAGAAAAAAAGGTGCACAACATAATTAAAACACAATTCAAGTGAATTAGCTTCAGGAAAAAAACATATGCATCAGGTTGTTTTTACATAAATAACTTTTTTTTTAAAGAAAAGATTAGGGTGTCAATTGGATCAGAATTACTTTTAAATGGATTGTAATTCCTCAAGTAGACTTGCAATGTGAAAAAGAATGAAATAACCTTCAGTAAAGCAGATTGTCCCAGAAAGAAGTATTGTGTCTCAACAGTTTTCTGGAGAAGTTTGACATTAAAATGCAAGGCAGTCTAGAGTTTGCTTTGTGGCTGAGCTCTCTCTGCAGAGCAGCAGTAATGTTCGCTTCATTTTCTATCTCTAAACAGGCTGGAAAAAAAAAAAAGGTATCAGTGTTACTCAGCTGCAATGCAAATAAATATTCATAACAATGGCACATGCATAGCTAATTGAACAGGTTTTGTTAATATTATACTAGATATTCATGGACATGTGCCTTTTTCTATAATGAAAATACTGCCTAAGGCTAGCTTTGTTTTTCTTGTCAAGAACAATTTATGTGCTTTCATTTAAATGAATATAAACTTCTATTCTCATGACAAAATAATTCACTATTAATTTGGGCAAAGAATTTCTTTATTCCCTTTGTGGTATATTTTATTGAAAAAGAAAACCCTAAATGTATCTCAGAAATTTTCTCTATGCATTCTGTCTAATTTCTCCAATAACTAGCACGAATGTGTAGGGATTTCAGTGATAATTTACTAAGTAAATATGGGATATGGGCACATGAGATATTTTATTTAAAATTAATCTGCAAAGAATTTTCTTGAAATTAGTGATTCCTTCATGGATGTTTTGAGTTCTGTTTCACTTTCTCCTTTCCCCTCTCTAACCCCCCCCCCCCCCACCCCACCCCCCCAGGCAAATTAGAAATATATACATTAAAAAACATCGCACTTCCCTTTTCATTTTTTTTTATTTTATTTTTATCTTGTTCTATTATTTGTAGCTGAGATTCTGGTCTTCAAGAATGTTTTGAAAGGTGAAGAGACCTAGAATACAGTAAAGGCAGATCTTACAAATATTACATGGATGGAGACATTAGCTGCTGAGAAAGGGCTAAGACTTCCCTCTCCCCCTTCATCAGGTAGCAAAGTATATATCGCTTCTTTCATGGGACTCTTATTGTCTCATCTTATTAACTGTTTACACATTCTTCTCATTTAAATTTCAGTGATGCTACTTAAAGGTAACAAATGGTGCTAAGCACTGATTTAACTAATGAATTAATTCAGTTCAGATGGCAAATTAAAGTTATCTAGGAAATAGAATATAACTCTTTCCATTAGAAGAGTGAACCTGAGGCTACTCCGCTGCCTGTAATACTGAGCTTATCAGCTGCATTGTGATTCTTTCACAAAGTATCTAAATTACAATTCTTGGCAATGCTCTTTTAATCAAGTGCTGATACCTATCATGCAGCTCAAGCACCTAAAAGGGGAAAAGGTAAGTGTAGAAAAAGCAGGTAAACATTAACTGTTGATGGAGATGATGGATCTCAGGCTATATAGTAGGGAAGCTCTTGACTTTAAAAATGACGTCTAAGTGTTATACAGCAGTACTTTAAAAATATCACATATTTGGCTTTCACAAGTGATGAGGCTTCCATCTCCTTACAGCATTCTTTCAGGTACTTCTAAGGCAAAGTGTTAAAAACAAAACGCTCAGAGCTGCAGTAGCTCCTTGGTATGTTCTCTTTTGGGTTTTGGTTCCTTTTCTACCCACAAGAACCTAGTTAGTTGTGAGACCTGTTCAGTTATAGGCATCTTTCCCAAGCAAGGGAGGTGATATTTTCTTTGTGATACATAACCTTACCTCACACTGGATTTGAGATGGTGTCAGAGTAAACAAGCTACCTTCATTCTTCGCATACTGACATCATTAAGAACATTCAGACGTTAATTAATTTGGAAAGCTAGAAAGAGGGTGGTTTTCCCATTAGGAAGAGGCAATCTAATGTGATTGGTATGGCCTATGGCTTGTGGTGCCTTTTAAGTTTAGAGAAGCTATTTCCAGCTATACATACCCTGCATCCTGGCAACCTGCATAGTCCACATATGCTTGTGAGTATAGAGAATGTATGATACTGTGTTTAAGACAAGGAAAATGAAGACACCAAACAGGCATATGACTGCTCTGGGATGCTAGATCTTTAGAGAAAGCTCTTGGACCTCTGAACTAAAAGTCTGATGTATTTGGGGCCTGATATTTCTATTATGAAAATGTGTGCACGCACACACACACACACACACACACAAAGTAGAATGAAAACCCTGCTCTGAAGGGGGCTATAAATGAAATAATATTCTAACGGGAAAAAAATCAGAAGCCGGTTTCAAATTCATTTAGAAAAAAATGCTTAACTTTCTAGTTAGCATAACATTTTATTTATTATGTGACCTTGATTGATTGGATTTTTTGTTCTTCAAAAGAATTACCATGGATTTAAAAAAAAAATAGTGGAATTCTTAAATAATCTTTGAAGATGACTCTCCACCCATACAGGAGTAATGCATCTAAGGATGAGGAGAACTTAAAACATTGTAAGGCTTGTGTTTCCAGGCTCCAGCCTGGGCCAGCACAGGCCAGCTTCAAGCAGAATCTTTCCCATCACAAGTTTTTTTTTTCTCTACAGACTTTCCCACCCAACAGAGAACTGTGAACAGATGCGAACTTTTATGAAGATACATAACAGTGCCACCTGGTGATTTTTTGATCACCAGGGAGACTTCTAAAGTCTTCTTGGCCAAGCACAGCTCCCCTCGTGTCAACGGGAATTTACTCATTGTAGAAATTATTCTGTGCTACTGCATGAAGCTCTTGCAAATTATGGCTCATTTCTTCTTAATTCGTTGTAAACATCATCCCTTCTCCTACACATACTCAGTCTTGATTTTTTGTATCCTTTGGCTTCCAGTCTAGCAAGTGGTATAATTGCGCCAGGCTAATTGTATTCAGATGGGTAGCTATGCAAGCAGACATAATATGGGGCTATCTGATTCAGATTCTTCAAGGCCTTGAAGATCTCCAGGAGTGGGGAATGCTTTGTAAACAACACTGGGTACTGATAAGAAGCAATAACTCTAAAATCCTTAATTGAGTCAGTTTTCATGGCATTGTTTTGCTCTGTGTTGAGACAGGTAAAGCTAAGAGTGTTCCACAAGAATCACTGTGTTTTCAGGCTAGTGAAGGGAGTATTAGCAAAATGCAAACATATAGCTGTCCCAAGGCATATTTCTCAGTTCTAGTTGCTGAAACTGTCCAGACTCTCTAAAACTATCAAGAATTTTGCCATATATAGTACATAAAAACATTCACAAAGCTTATTGTAAAATAAAGGGTTTATAATTAAATCCCTGTAAGATTTTGCTACGTCTTATCTGCCTGTCCAAATTGTTTCTGTAAAAGCTATTTAAATACTTATTCAGAGAAAACATTATATTTGGGAGAGAACCATTTTACTATCAGCAAGCAGAAAGGTATTTTTATGTAACATATCAGAAAAAAAAATACTTGGTGTTTACCATTGTACGGCAAATGTGGAAGTCAATTCATTGTACAGGATAAGAAGCTGAACAACATGCACTGCTGCATCCTTTGCTGAAAGAACTCACATTATCAACCTTACGTACAGTTGAGAAATGAATTTGATTGTAGCTTGTGTCTTTCTTGCAGTCAGGCTTATTGGGAAGCAACAGATCTTAAAATGAATTATGTTATTTTCATTACAATGCACTGGCTGGGTTTAGTTAATTGCTGGGGGGTTCCATGCAGTAACAAACTATAGATCCTCTGACAGTTCTACTATTCATCTTACGTAGGAGTCTTATAAATACATTCTTGCTGTGACTTTAATACACATACGTTTCATTATCTGTTTTTATTTTCTTTTTTATTCATTGGAGGGAAAAGTAATATTGAGTATAGCAACTCTGTCTGGAAAGCCATACTCATTTTCATCAGCTGCTGGCTTCCCAAACAGCTTTAGATCACAGCTTTTTTTTTATTGTGGATTTCTTTTCCAATCTGATAAGTGGGAACAAGGAGACCAATTTCCCTTGTCAACATGCCCTGAGACTTGCTGATGGGAATGTTGTATCTTTTGCCTCAGATAATTTAGCAAAGCAAAAAAACTATTGGACAACATCATGCATATTCTACTCTGTTCTGCCATGTGGCTTGCTGATAATAATGACAAGAAACAGAGAAAGAGAAGAGTAGATGAGTGACTCCTGCTTGTGTGAAACTCCCGACTCACCTACCTGAGGAGAGGTGTTTTGTAGAGATTTGTTTGTTTATGCATTCCTAAGTCTTTAAAAAATTTAAACCTGGTTTCCTTGTGTCCTAGCAGAAAACAGTGAAAACTCAGTGTTTTCAGTGTTTATTGAATCCCACTCCAAACAGATTAATAGCCTGAGTCCAATTCATCACCTCAGAACGTATTAGAAGTGCTATACTATCACACCATTTAATGATGTCTTTTATAGTCACAATAAGATATTTATAATGAGAGACTTAAAATTTCATGTTTCTTAATTAAAGAGATTTTCTAAACTAGTTGTAACCTGCATTTGGCCTTATGATGCCTCCCAGAATAACAATGATCTACCAGTTAATATGTAGGGCTCACGACTGATTGTTGCTCCTCTTCTTCTGCATATTAAGTAGTGTTCATTAATTAATATTCAGCTTGCTTGCTTCTTGCACGCAGGACATCATCTTTGCACTGGGTTCCCAGTAGACAAAAGAATAATTGTAGTTTAAATGAAAAGCTTTAGAGATCCCTTTGAGTGGGGTGTAAAGATTACAAACATGAAAAAGAGTTCAGGGGCTGAAGACATCTAGGATTTTCTTTACTGGGGAAAAAAAAAAAAAAAAAGGACAGCCTCTAACTGGGTTGGTTTGGAACACCAAGCTACCTAATATCCATGTTGATAGCATGCTACAGAAAGAATCAAATTCATTCTCAACTGTATGTAAGGTTAACAACTGATGACGAGAGTTCTTTTCGCAAAGGATGCAGCAGTGCATGTTGATCCAGCTTTTTATCCTGTACAACAAATTGAGACTCCTACATTTCCTGTACAATGGTAAACAATCTTAGGATGTATCCTATGGATGTTAAGGAATTGGACCTAGGTGCCTGAAAGTACAGATTTCTACCAGTTCAGTTATTCCAGTACATTTATATTCCCACTTTTTTTTTCAGAACACAATATTTCCAGGACTGTTTTTGAAATAAATCTTGTTTTATTATGTGACTTAGCTGTTTTGTGTTTTTATGTAAAAGCTGGTTTATCTGGTTTCCATTTTGCACAGAAGAGATCAACGTTTCCAATTCAAGTCTATTTCTCGATGTGTACAACATTTTATTCTTTGGCTCAATTACTTTTGTGCATTTCAACTGATGGCTTTGCCAAGATGCACCACCAGATAGCAAAAGTGGTTTACCAGGAATGTTGCAAGTGAATCTTATTTTGGAAACAGTGATTCCACAGTCATTTTTCTTTGTTTAATGAATTCATCGCTACAGAAAATGACATTATTAACATGCTCCAATACTGAAAGCAAAAGACACAAACACATAAGATTGTGCGTGTTTGAGAAACTAGCTTACAAAACATAAATACATTTATCCTGCATTCAGACAGTTTACAACTGTACATCTACATCACAAGACTCTATCTGTAGTCTTATAAAAACACATAAAAATATGTGCTTTAAAAAACTTGCCCCACCAGGAACTAAAAGTTCAGAGGGTTGTGCAGCCACCTACAGAGTAGATCCATTTTGCAATTGCCTGTGAGTTTTGTGTTCTTAGGGTAGCTCACTGTCATGGGGCTGGGGATTTTTTTGTTTATTATCTTTTTCTTTTTTTCTTTTTTCTTTTTTTTTTTTTTTAACAATAAGTCTCCCTTTGGGACGTGTCACTTGAAGCTTGTGTTTGTCATGCTCCTGGTGCAGGGAAAAAACACACACTAAATTCAATCTTTAAATTAAGCTGTAACCAAGCTTGTATATTCATTAGAGGAGAAAAATTCTCTTCTGAGAAGTTCAAATTGTTTATTGATTTTCATTTCTGTGTTCAAGTGAAGCTTGAGTAAGTCTGTCTCACTGCAGTCCCTCTGGGGCAACACTGCCAACAAGTGCATCACATTTCAACCCAAGTGAGCAGTTAGCAACAAAAATCTGAGAATTCCTTTAAAACTATATTAATAAATAGTTATAGGGTGGGTTTTCCCGTTCAATATAGTTGATTCTTTTGAAAAGGGAATAACAGTCTTGAATTGCAGACTATAAATGACAATTCTCTTGAAAAGACTTAAAGTAAAATCAGTAAGTGGCAAGAGCAATTAGTGGTATGCTGCTTGGGGAGTGGGAGGATGGGGGAAATAGAGAGAGGAGGAGGGGAACTGCTACACTTTCCTTAAAATTTTGTGGTGACCTAATGATGTGACTCTACAACTGTAGTCATCCTGTGAGTCTCTAAGCAAGGAGCAAAATGCACACAAGAATAGTTACCAACACTTCACATCTCTGTTTTCAGTCTCTTTTTAAGAACGGTTAGCAAAAACCAAAATCTTACGAAAATGTACAACTAGTACAACTTTGAGGGAAATCTAGAGTCTGTCTTGAAAGTGGACTGAATGACTGAATCTTAGTTTTCCTGGTAGTATTGTCTCTTGCTAACAATTTAAGTATCACAGTCTGGTAAAAAAGTAAGCCGAGCTATTTGTCTGGTTTCTCAAGGTTAATTTTGATTAAGAAATCTAATTATATTGAGTTTATTATATATGCAGTCAAATTTTCACCAGGATGGATTATTTTTACCAGTTTCCTTTCCAAGTTCCTATGTAGGTAGGAAAAACGCTTATAAAAATAAAACTTGTTTGTATGTTCTGGTCTCATTACTGGTTAGGAACAGTTTGTGTCACCAATGTGAGATAAGGCAAGGAAAGATAATTCCGGCTTCTCTTTATAGAGATAAGCAAGAAAGCAGCATTTCATGCTGAACAGAGAAACACATTAATTCAAATATAGAGAGGATCCCAGTACATTCTTTGAGTAGTCAAAGGGCAAAATGGTGAATAAAATACATGAAAATGTTCCTGGTAGGAATTACCAACCACGTTCAAATTTAAGCTAGTGATGAATAGAGGGTATAAAAAAAATAATAATTAAAAAAAAAATAAGGTGAATAAGCATCATCTGTGTATCTGTTTCATTGTCTTGCATCTCTTACAGGAGAGAGAGACAGTAATGAGTGATGTTTCCTTTTGAGTAAGGTTCATAGGTACTGGGGGGGCATCTATTTCCAAAGTCAGTCCTGCAGGCAGCCAATTAATGAAAATCTTCTCTAGGACAGGGACAGAGAGGAAAATTGTAACAAAAGAATCCAGCTTTATCCTGCAATACATTCACATAAACTTAAAAATAAAAAATAAAAAAACATTCTATGATACTTTTGCGTCTGATTCCATTGGCTCTGCTACAATGGGTCCCTTTGCTGCCACTCTGCTGTGTACCTGAGCATGGAGAGCTGCCTTTGCTCTGGGTGATTTCTTACTGCTACCTTCCTCCACCGCACTCATCAAATGCATGTCGAACTGTTCTCGTCCATGGGCTCTTTTGTAGTTCTGGCTCTTTTTGCATTTATTTCTTCCCATCCATTCATTTTTTATAAGTTTTCCAATCCTTTACTTTTGGGCTGTGTAAACCCCAACTGGAGCTGATACTCTTGTGATTAAACATGCCTTTTCTTCCCTCTTCCAGCTTCCATCACAGGCTGTGTCTGTTAGCAGAGTCTGCGAAGTGATTCTTGGCCAATGTTACCGTAGCAAATGGGTCAGCACAGAGCAAATTATAATATGACATTTAAAAATACAGACTGTGTTCAAATTTTCATAATTTCAGAGGATTCCATGCTTTTTTTCTCCTGAGATATTCATGTTGCATGTAGAATGGGAAGTTTTGAAATATTTATTTCAAATGGCTGTTGATTAAATCATAACTGGTAAGTCATCTCTTTCTGAAAGCTGTTCCAGACAAGATTTATTCAAGAAAAATTAAAATAAGATTATAAAGCTTCCTCTGAAGATTTTTTTTTCTTTTCATTTAAGGAGGGAACTTTGAAAATGCATGAGTGATGACTATTAATTGCCGAATGATTTTAAATGCTAAGTGATGACTGTTAATTCCATTTAATTTCTGCAACCAAATTATTTAGGCACTTAATAAAACCTTTAACTTCCCATTGTTATTGCACCGACCAGAAGAAAAAGCGGTTGGGCTGTTAGTTCTGATGAACTGCTGAACACCCCATTGGTGTGGAAGCAGAGGCTCTATTTCCAAGCTGAAGGAGATTTCCTCCTTCCCTGTATCCCATTCCTCCTCCTTTTTAACACAGCAGAGAGACTTTGTCCAACCATTGGACAGCTGTTTTATGTCTTTATGTACTACCCTATTTTCTTGCTGATCCTGTGATTCATCATCCTCTTGCATTGTTCTTCATGTGGATTAAGGTGAGGGAAAACCCATGGGGATGCCTTACTGTAGTGTCTTAGGTGATGCTCAAGCTACAGCTACTTCTGGCTGTTGTGGAGTTTCCCTCCATTTGATTTTTCAGAGCTGTTCTAGTATATAAGTACATACATATGTATATGCATAGAAAAGGCTTTTTTTTTTTTTTTTTTTTTTTTTTGTGTGCGGGCTGCTGGAAGTGTCTCCTCCGTCTTACATATGTCTGATGAAATATATAACAACATATATTTATATATATACGCTGTAGATTAGCTGGGCTTATAACTGGTAGTTATGGCACTCAACCATTTTAGCCAAGAGACCTGAGCAGGGTCTGGCATGTTCCAGAAAATACATAGTACATAAATTGTGAGTGGTGGCTAAATAGCAAAGCTACAGAAAAAGGAGAAAGAGGGATGTTCATTCCCTCCTCAGCCATTTGGGAACTTTTTTCCAGCTAAAATGTTAGCTGTAATGTTTGTAGAACACCATAAACATTTCGGACTGTGTGGTAGCATCTCACTTTCCAGTTCAAAATGAACAGCATTTTGCTGGAAAATTTCCAGAGTTGTGCTGCTCACCATCACAGCGACAGACTGATCAAATGACTACACAAATCCAGAAGTAAAGGAAAGACAGAACTGAAATGAGGTCTTGTACGTGTCCTCTATCTGGCAGTCAAAATAAGATGTGTCACTGAGAAGCTGTTGATTACTAAATCTCGTTAGTTTAACTTTGTTGGTCATGATATATTGGATACTGTATTTCTCAACTTCATTGCAGCAGTTGTCTGTTCCCTGATATTTCTCATTTATTCTATATCATTATCATTCATTCTTTGTTGTTGGACATCTTTGTTGATCTGATGTAAATGTTAACGCTCTTTAAAATATAGGTGTCATCAACAAAGACACCACTAACTCTACTACTTGTTTGCAGCTTTCACATGGGTTTTAAAAGTTTTCACACAATCATACAGTGCTATAAAGTATTAATTCACCAGGCCTGAGCTCTCCTAAAGATACAGAATTCACTGAAGACTTGGAAAAAAAAATAAATTGTGAGTTATTGGAAGGAAAGGTACAGATTGTGAAATTACTATTTTTTTTTTTTTTACCATGTCTTTCTTACCTTTTTTCATGGACCAAAATATTCTGTGGCATTTTGGGCTCTCTTAGTTTGCCACATTAGCAGAATTAGTATGCCAAGCTGTCCTACAGCTGTAGAAAAATGTAGAATTTATTGAAATGGTGAGGTGGTTCAAATAGTGAATGACCTGTTTAAGGGAGCTGATACAATGTAGGAGGTAATACATCCTTCCACTTCTTGAAATAATTAATTCAACCATATTACGTTAAATCAAAGCTGATTTGCTTTTCTTTACATAAATAAAAATAAAAAAAATAGGCGAGCACTTGATTTTTTTATTCACTCACCCACAAACTCTCCAGAGGAAAAATGTTATCTCCATCCTTTTCAAACAATGCAAATGATGGCTTAGATCCTGCCAGCCCTTCAAACTGTGAAGTGGACTTTGGTGAAAGCATTGTCTTTCTCCTCTATCTCTGTCTTGGTTCTTCCTTTAACAGCCATTTGCTGCCATTAACTGGACGCTTCCAAACTCCTCCAAAGTCCTACAGCATCTGGTCCATGGGCCAGATGCCATAAATGCTGATTCATGCTGGAGAGAGCCCCAAATCCAATTATTACTGCTTAGGGGAGAGGGTTGTTTGTTTGTTTTTTTTTTTTTTTCATCCTCAGATGCTATTTGTTCCTTATGCTACGTTTTTTGCCACATAATAGTAAACTGTGCTGAGTAACCTAGACGTGTAAAATATAACACTTCACCCCACAGCATTCTGTTCCATGCCATCAACTAGATGCATGAATAGTGACCAAGATATTGGAAGTTGTTTTTTTCCTGATTGTTTATTTTAAAAAGTGTCTATATTCCTGTTATTTCATTTTGTTTTGTTTTTAGACAACTAATGGATGGACTTTATTTATTTAGTGTAACTTAGTTTGGGTGTTCATCTTGAAGGGAAACATTTGAGCAACCGTATTTTATCCAGAACAGTGGTCTTTCAAAAGACCTAATTGGAAGGCAGGGGACAAATGGAGGAAGGAGAAGGCTTTCTCTATGTTTCACTAAATGGTTTCCAGAATCTCTCTTTCAAAGGATATCCATTGACTTCTCTTTCATCATCTAACACTCCATTTTCACTCTTTTTATTTATGTATATGTGTGTGTGTGTATAATATGTATAAAACTGGGAAGGGAAATTATTTTATTCACCAAGAGTATTTAATTTATTCTCCAAAACTTCTGTTCCTTTCAATATATCGTCAGCTGTCTTAGGAAAGTCTCATGCTTACTTTTACTCATCATCTTCGTCAGTCTTGAGTTACATACACAATGGTCACAGTATCAAAGTATATTTTTTCTTTTTCTCTGGTGCAAAGAACTGCCCAGTTCCCTCATCTAATCCAATGTCTGGTGTATGAGGGCTTACTTGTCATTAAGCTGATTTGTGAAAAATACTAATCAGTTTTCATAAGAGTCTGCCAGCCAAAAATTAATTCCGTCATTCACTGAAAGCTCTTGGGCCTAATTCTTGCTGATTTCCATGAAGGTTCCTTGATTTACATCCTGAAAGGGGAGAAAAATCAGGATGCTGATGTGCAATGTGCTTAATATTAGGGAAGATATCAGGGTTCTGTTTCCATCGATCTGAATTCTGCCAGGCAAATGTCTCAGAAGGAACTTAATTTATAAAAAATGTTTCTTGGAATCAAAGTCACCTTAGATTAGATGAAACAGACAAGGACATCAGTTTTAAGTTTCTGTTTCCTAAGGAAGCTTGTTTAGTTGCTTGGTGTCAGAGGCTTCTAATTATTCTGGATATGTTTTTCACTTTTTTAATCAGTTCACACGCTACTGTTTCTATTAGTACAAAAATCTGCCATATGTTTTTACAGTGAGCAAGTTAATCTGAACACTGACCTTCACAGTATTGTCACTGGCTATGCTCAAAGCTGACTTTGTAGGGAGCGTTTTCATCGGTGGTGTCAAAAACCTTCAATAATTAAAGTTACTATCACATATGTACTTTTTTTTTCTTTTCTTGTAATAAAAGAAGTCTCCTCTAGAGCAAACAAAGAGAGAAAAAATTAATTGATCTGACACTTGAGCTGAGAAGACATACTTTAAGGAATACCACTTAAAGAAAAAGGAAGTTTGGAGTCTCAAATAATTAAAATAAGAATTTAGCCAAGCAAATGAAGGCATTTTCTTTCAATATGCTACTTTGTGTAGGCTGGAAAAGTCTTTCTGTATGTCTTATATTGCTAGACTTTATTTCTGAACTTCAGAAAAACAGCAGGATTAAGTTCAGACTACCTTTTTCTTTGAAGTAAGTAATAGTAATAAAATTTAAAATACATAATTTTCTTCAGGATGTGCATGGTATAAATATATGCACATATATCCACTTAAGGATGCACATTTGTCTCATTTTTTTTTTAAATCTTTGTTAGGGTCTTCTGTAAAAGTAACCAGTACTTCACCTAAGGAAAAAATATGACTACAAGGCAATACATTATAAAAAATTAGTAAAATTTGGGGGGGGGGGGGGGGGGGGGGGCAGGGCAGAGGGGAACTCTGCTTTGGCAATAGATTGATAATGAAAAGATGAAATCCTTAGCATTAAAGAATAAGAATATTCTGTTTTTAATCCCTAACAGGTGGCAATTTTCTTTGTGAAAGTAAAGAATCTAAGATACAGAGTTTGATGAAATAATGTGTACCTATCTGTACTAGTTATGTTGTTATATATGTTCTGTGTTTCTTTTAGAATCATAGAATCATTAAGGTTGGAATCATTAAGACCTCCAAGATCATCTGGTCCAACCATCCCCCTATTCATCCATAAAGCATGTCCCTAAGCACCACATCCAACCTTTCCTTGAACACCCCCAGGGATGGTGACTCCACCACCTCCCTGGGCAACCCATTCCAATGCCTGACTGCTCTTTCTGAGAAGAAATGTCTCCTCATTGCCAACCTAAACTTCCCCTGGCGCAACTCGAGGCCATTCCCTCTAGTCCTATCACTGTTTATCTGTGAGAAGAGGCTGACCCCAAGTTCCCCACACCTTCCTTTCAGGTAGCTGCAGAGAGCAATGAGGTCTCCCCTGAGCCTCCTCTTCTCCAGGCTGAACAAGCCCAGCTCCCTCAGCCGCTCCTCACAGGACTTGTGCTCCAAGCCCTTCACCACCTTCATAGCCCTTCTCTGGACTCTCAAGCACCTCCATGTCCTTCTTGTAGTGAGGGGCCCAAAGCTGAACACAGTACTCAAGGTGCGGCCTCACCAGAGCCGAGCAGAGCCGAGTGCAGGGGGAAGATACTTACATCTTAATCCATCAGTTTACAAATCCTTTATGTCCAGCTGTCAGTAGAGGATATTTCAAGGCCCCCAAACTTTTTCTACTTTTGTGTTTTAGCTCAGCTTGCAATTTTGTGAGTAATACAAGATCTCTTTAAACTAGTGAGGTTTCTTGTCAATAGGAATCTGCAAAATGGAGTCTTTAGTGAAGTATCTATCCTAGCCTGTCTTCATTTTTGCCTGCAACTTCATTTGTGAGCTACAAAGAATTCATAGCAATATACTTCAACAATAGTGAATATTTTCTTTGATTATATAAATAAATAAGGCAAGTATATGAAACAAGATCATTCCATCTGTTTGGGGTGTTCCCATAAAAGGGATGGAGGAGAAGACAAACATTTATTGGAAGGGAAGTTTCCCTCCCTGTAATGGCCACAATAAATATGTGTGTTGAAGAAAAATGGATGCAAAAAGAAGACATGCACACCTGATGTTGAAGAAAAGCTTGTTCATGCTTAATACATTGGAGAAATTGTTCAAGAGCTGCTCATCCATGTTAAAAAATATTACCTCTGTAATTCTGCCAAGGACAGTGAGACCTATTGTAGTTGACTGAATAAAGTACTGGTCGTTCAAGTTAAAGTGTCATAAGGGCAGCTATAATTTATACACCCAATTTTTCTAACACATCCAAAACATTCTCTTAAGAATCAGGCCATATTCTTGGACAACATTAATTGGTACAGCTAATTAAAGCCAGTGCCTCTATGCCAGGTTTTCTGAGCTGTGTCTCTTGTCTACCATGCATTACTTTGCCTATTTGCACAACATGTTCATTTTAAATTTTACCTGACATCTTGTGTGCTTGTATCTTCCAATTTTAACAATCATGGCAGAGATTTGTTTAGTTTAAAGTAAGAATGGATTAAAAAAAAATGCTAGTCTAAACTTATATGTAAAGCTGAAATGCATAAGGGGTCACAAAGGACAGGACAGAGCCTATAGTTTGTGCAGGAGTTGCTGTGATTAGATAAGCTTTATGTCAATCATCATCAGGAATTGTATTGTGGGTCAGTCAGGAACCAACTTGGAAAGAAGATTGACCATATGGATGTGAACCTAATGGATTTGTATTTTAATACACAGGGAAAGCTGATGTTAAATAATAATATATATATTAAAAGTGCTAATAGGTCTCATGACAACATCTCTTGTGCCAGCTCACCAGCTTGTAGGACTGCAGAGAAAGAAAAACTGAGAGAAACCAGTGAAGTAAATGCATTTAGCATTTAGGGGTGCAGGGGAGCAGGAAGGGAGATTATGGTTGAAAAGGCACTATGCAGTCTATTTTCAGAAAAGTCTGCATATCAGTCTCATACGCAGATATTTACAACAAGGACAGCTTTGTCCGGTAGCAATGGTTTGCTGGGTCTCAGCTGTAAAGCATGCCAGGTAGGACTGTGGATGCAACTTTGCTTTTGTTTGCTGTCTGCTGAAAGGCTGTCTCTGACAGCTGCATTCTAGTTAGAGCTGGTCCTCAAAGCCAACAGGTGAAGGCAGCAGCAATATTGTCTTTCTGCTTTTTACGTCCATGGACTGGGTACAGCAGTAATCCTATGTCATGAATTGACCACATTGTCACAGCAATGGTATTTAAAATGATCCCTTTTCCCAGCTGCCAAGATACTTCTGCCTCACTGAAGCCAATCCATCTGCTTTTTGTGCTCATACTGTAAATCAAATCAACAAAAGCATACATCTTGAAAAATAAAAATGTCTTAATTTGATTATTCCCTGTCTCCCCAAAGCAGAGGGTTGAATGGGTTCAGACAAGAAAGCAGTAACATACGTGGGGAGGGAAAGAGTGATGAGAGAGGAGTGAAAGATCTCTTTATGACCAGTGGGAAGTACAGCCTGGATCCAGAATTAAGACTTCATGGTTTAGACTTGCTTGCAGAGGTTTGTATGTATGTGTCTCAGTGTCTTTAGTCAAGCAGATGTTGAATGCATTCTGGAAACTCAGAGAAAGTGGCTGAGCCGAGATGCTGAGCAAATAGAGAGGAACTAGAATGAAAAAAAAAAAAAAAAGTCACTTAAGCGATTGTTTTCCACTGAAAGGGGCCTCATTCTGTTTTTATTCATTCACCTTTTAGGCAAACTCCTAAACAAGTTGTATATAAACCAACTTACCACCTGGTATTCCAGCTAGCAGAGGCAAGCTAAGAACCAGTCTTTGCTTCTGCAACTGAACTAAAACCTAACAAGTACCTACCACTTGCACCTCCCCCAGACCATGGAAAGCAGGGGATAGGTCTGTCACAGATGGAAGAGATGCAGGGAGCTAATAAAGTCAAGAGCAATAATATCTTTCTCCTTCAGTTTCTGAAGGTTATAGGTGGAAAAGTTCAGCACTTTGCCTTGTGTGCTATCATTGTCCCTCTTAACTTGTTTAGTTTTTTTCCCTTTTCTTTGAGACTGGTCTCCCAAATATTCTAGCAGAAAGAAAGGGGTGTTTCTACTCTCATAGTTCCTTCCCTGTAATAGAAAAGTGTTAATACGCAAAAGATCAATTCCATTACAGAAACTGGGGTGACACAGTTTACTCCCCATACTTTTCCAATCAAATAAATGTGAGTGCATCAACTTATCTAGTCAGCCAAACACTGAAAGTTTCCACAACCTATATAACTGTTAGTAATGACAAAAAGGTTTCACATTATCTACCTCATCCACATTTCCTCAGAGATCAATATAGCTGAGCACGTCTTCTGCATTCTTCCATAAGGAGACAAATAATAAAACTTAGTTGCATCAAATGTATGTAGAAACCAGTTCTAAATGGAAAAGAAGGGGAAAAAAATCTAAAAGAATATCAATACAATGTTAGAATTACATTATTTGAAACAAGGATGAATGGGATAGCACAAAGTCAAAAGGATTTACTCAGCAACTTTCCAGAGGTGATAAATGATCTTTGTTAAAACATGGTCGGCACAATGCATTTTACTAACATGTAAAGTATTTCAGTTTGGTAATTTGAAAATGTCACAATGTTGAAATTCCTCAGTGGGCTTTGTGGTGAGGGGAGGGAATATTAACACCTCATAGAGGATTTACTTTGCTAACTTTAGGCAAGTTCTAGCCTCTTGAAGAGCCTCAGTTACTTAGACTTGTGCTTTTGCCAAAACTCTATAGGGTGGTTTGGTGGAGGTTTAGAGCTGGAACTTCTGCAACCTCTGCTTAGAAACCCTGTTTGAACTCATACTATATATTTTGTGGGGCAGGAATAGACCTCAAAAATACAGATAGATTTGAAGTCCTCAGGTGCCATTCACCTCTATGGAAATGTATCACTTGTTCCCTGAGTCTCACTCAGTTCTGCTTTCTGCAAGCAGGGATACTAGCTCATCTCTACCACGCAAAGATACCGTGACCTCATTAATACTTGTGATGTGATTTTGTATGGCAATACTGAAGATACTGCTTTTAGTTTCTTTGTAGTCATTCACTTTTGTGCCTATGAAACGGTGTTAGTTTCTCTCTTTTCCTATATATGAAATATACTTGGGCCTATGTTCACTGACTGGCTTTAAGGTCAATAATGCAAAACTTAACATGTATTATTAAGCATTTTCAGTCTTGCAATATTCGGTTCCTAATAAAGAGTTCAAATATTGTGCTACATGGGAAATATCTCCAGGTAAAATGTGTCTTTGAAAGCTAGATTCATCTACTGCATCCTCTGTAAGACACAATTCAAATCTGTTTTGGCTCAGTGAGGAGCATGGCATATAATAAAGTATGTAGTGTAGCAAAAAAGCATGGCCTACAGGCACCAAAATTATGCCATGATGTGTTTTGGTTTTCTCATGAATAATTAATGAAGTTTGTCTGTCGAATAAAGCCTTGATTTTTCATCACAAATTAACAAACTACTGTGAAAGTTACAAGGAATCTACATAATTCTGTGCAAAGAAAGCAACTAGCCCCCCCCACCATCACTTTTCTGTGAAAGTCCTAACCAGCTTGCATTTGTTTAAGGGAGGTCATTCTGATATTAGTGCTCAGGTTGGCATCATCTTGACCCTAGGACCTATGTGACCAAAACAACTTTCAAGTCCTGGGCAGCACCCAATTGGGCTGCAGGATCCAACCTCATATTCCACAGGCTACAGGCAAGCCACCATATCTGTTTCACATGTGAATGCTGGTTTTGTTCACGCACTCAAGTAAGCTCTTGTGATTTGAGTTTTGGAGTTGCATTGTGTCGAGAGACTTCTAAATGTACCCTGTGGATGGATTAGAATAACCCTTTTTAACCCAAAGCTATGTTTTGAAACCATTATTCATACTGACTTCTGTAGGTTTACTTGTTGTATAAGATGTTACCCAGCATATCAGAACCTGGGCTACTAAAGTCATGAGTTCACCTTGTCTATTCATGCTGTTGCACATCTGTTCCTCCAAGTATCCAAGACAGCACTATCTTGAGCTGCAAGCTGTACCACTAAAAGAGTAGTATGTTCAGACCCCTGAGAAAGAGCATATCAACTGGAAAATACCCATTAATACATGAAATTATTTGTAAGACACAGTCCCCTGAAATTCACCTTAAGCTATTGTCCTTGGTGCTATTGTGATATCATTCTGCTGTCAGTCTTGCAATACACTCGAATTGAATCACATATCACTAAGCCTTTCTGAGACGAGGTAACTCCTCTCTTCAGAACCTTCCAAAGTAGTTACAAATCCAAGCTGTACTCTAAAGAGAGAAACCTTTCAGGGATTAAATATCATTCTAAGTAAGAAACAAGCCCAGAAGAAATACATTGAAGAGATTCCATTTTCTAACCAGTGGGTTTGGTGGGTGTTGAAGGTCGTTACTCTGTTTCTTCTCTCTTTATAGACAGTAAGTTGTAAATATTGGCATTCCTTGTAGGTCCTTTCCAACCTTGTGTTTCCATGATTTCTATGATTCCTACATAACACACAATAAATAAATAAATAGAAGCTACACAGAATAAAATCAGTAAAACAATTTAAGGTTCCAGACCTTAAATATCTATAGCCTCAAACAATCTCCAGGTCCTTGATAAACAAGGGTCCACATGGATACCTTTTCAAACAAGCACCAAAGTAAGAATGAATAGCACCAAAACCATGCAGCGGTAGGTATCTAGTAGTCTTTCATTATAACATCATTTATATGTCAAATTCATACTAGGGCAAAGATGACTTGGAGTTTCCCAAGGTGTTTGAGGGAAGGTTCATGAGTTCTCATTGTCCTTTCCCCAGGTCCAAACTCTCACTAGGTGTCCCATAAATGTACGTAATACAGAAAAGTAAAGGGAATCATACCAGTTTTTAGATGTCTTGAACTTGCAACTACCAGTAGCAGGTATAAAATGAATGTAGGAGTGCTTTATAGCCTCTGAAATAAATAAATTACTTGACATAACAGGTGCAGGAATGTGGATCTTGCCAAAGTCTGTGTCATTCTCTAATCTACAAAACGTGGCCTCTTCATATTTATGGATGCCCTATGGTTTATGATAATGTAGTGATGAGTTAGAAGAATGAAAAAACGGCCATTAAGAGAAGAAAGGCATCTTTTAGCTATACTGTCTTTGTGTTACAGCATAAAAATAACCAATAACATAATTTGTATTTATCAAACAAAATATGTGGGCTTTTAAACGTTCCCAGAAATAAATAAATAAATAGATTTAAATTTAAATAAATATATTTTTTAAGATTTATTTCCTTTATCTTAGGAAGTGAGTTTCAGTAAAGCCAGAAATGAGGTGTTGGACCTGTTTCTGCTCCTTCTGTGTTGATTTTTATAGGTTAAATGCATCTTACTCCAGAGATAATCCCATTCTAGACTGCAAACAACGGAGCAGAAACTGACTCCTTATCTTATTTGTACAACATCCAGCACTGTTGTAATAAAAATATTTAGTAATGGCAGCATGCATTCTCAGGAACACTCCAGCAGTACAGAACTTTTCAATAAGGAGCAAAACATTAAATGTGGAACTTCTAATTAGCTTTGGCTTGTCAAAGCAAAAACCCTTTAGGAAAAGTGTATATTCATTAAGTTCTCATCTAAAGGAAATGTTTGAAACATTTTATAACTGACAAATAACATGTTTTTGGAATAGCATTTCATTTCACAGTGTGCGAATTCATAGTTAAAAAGAACTGAAAAGGAAAAAAAAAAGTTTAAAAAAATGTACTATCCAGATGAAATAGATGTTGTGCCAGCTGACCAACATTTTTTGGACAAAGATTATGGATGTCAGTTCAAGAAACTGTTCTTCATTTTTTAACTTTTTCCTCACAGGTCAGGGAGGGGATAGTGTTAAAAAATGTAAAAAATGCATAATGAATAGGAAAACTATTTCTTCCTAAACTATATGTGTTCAGCATGATGAACTGTAGCAAAATGAAGCCTCAGCTGAAGTGAGCATACAGTGTGTTGATTTTTATGAAGAAATCTTTAGATTCTTTTATTTCTTTTAGGGAAATGCACTGTTAAGCTTAGTTAAAAGGGGGAGAGGCAAACCAAGTCCTGGGATGTCTTTCATGCTGCTTTCTGAAGATGGCTTTAGAAAACCAGAAAGTAGAAAGCCATTTTAAAGTGATTTGCAAGAAGGGTATATACCTCTACAGAGAAACCTTCGTTTGGGTCATTTGGATTTCTCTCTTTTCCCTGGAAGCAGCTAGTCAAAACTGTCTGTATGCAACAGAAAGATAAAAATTTCAATTAGGTTGAGTGCTGTCATAAGCAGACTACATGAGAAGGCTTGAGATAATATGCATTACATATTGATGTCTATCAGCCCTGAGAACATAGCCATGTTTTATTCCATGCCCCTTTTGTAGGTTTGGCAGCAGTGGCACCCAATAAAGGCCTAATCATATTAATTTATGCCCCTATCAATTATGCATTCAGATTCTCCCGATGGCTTGTCAGTTTTTATTCACTATTTTCTGAAAAATACGCCTATTACAGTTACTGAGCAAATAGGAGGACTGTCAGAAACCGAGATTTAAAGAATATTACTTAAAAGGGGTGGGTTTCTTTAATTTATAAATCTTGTATTATATGTCATGCATTTGTTAGTTTTAAAAGAGGTGACAGTGCAGGGACAGATGTCACATTAAGGACTTTCTGAAGACAAGGGGAGAAGAAGTCTCCTTAAGAAAGCTCTGTGATTTATTCAATTTTTCTTGAAAGCAAAGTGTTCTGTGGTCTGCAGATGTAGTAAAAATGTATCAGCTTTGTTAGTTTAATATGAATTTGATTTTGTGTCTCTCAAATGATGTCTATCAATGAAGTACTTAACAAAAGTATTTCCAGTTTGTAAACTGATCTCTTTTCTGGTACAGGAAACTGTTCTATATCCAGAAATACATTAGGACCTTGAACTGCATTCTGGAGTCAGTACCTACATTTAGAGTGGTCATAAGCAGTAAATATGACAGATAAATAGTTGTAGTGTCTGAAGTACAGCTACTGCCCCATTCAGTAACATCTACCAAGGAATAGCCTATACTGGCAACTTCAAAATTACCTTGACGTCAATGTGTGATGTGAGGCAAGTCCAGCCTGCCCCATTCATACATATTGCACTATTTGAATGGGTCCACGAGAGTGCTTTGTCTAGGACTAAAACTGCTCTTTGGAGGCAAGTCTCCCAGATCTCTCCACAGACAGCATTTAGATTTGTATCACTGAGCAGTCTCAGAGATCACAGTCAGGGCTTCTTGCTGCGAAAATAACCTGAGCTGGGCTGGAGATTGGGCAGTGAAAAGGACCAAAGTTTATCTCCAGCAGCTGATCACAACCCACTCAAGGTCAGGCCACTCAACTTGTGTTCTCGGGTTTACTGAAATACCAAAAGAATAACATCTAACGAAAAAGTAGATCTTGGCACTGACTGTCTCACATCTCACTTCTTAGTATTTCAAACTTTACTGTTTTACCCATCCCCTACAACTGACCACCGCTGAAGGTATGTCACTCTTCTTCCATCCTCCCTCACTTTAACAGCTTCCACTTCAGCTTCTTCTCTTCATCCTCACTCAGCTTGAGCTTCTCCCTCCTACCTGTATAGCACTTAACCCAATTTCACATACTTTTATACCATTCTCTATGCTATCAGGCTTCCCTTCACCATTCTTTTAAGAGTACAGTTTTTAACTAAGGTCCCAAGTATGGAAAAATAGCTTAGAGAAAACAAAAAAAGGAAGAAAATCTCAGAAGTTCTAATGCTGTTGTATTTTCCTATCTGATATGCTGTGGGTTGGAGTTGCCTCTCTCTGGGTTAGCCCAGAAATGCATCCCTTCTGTTATGAGCAGTATTTAAGAACACTGGTGACAGGCCCACAGTCCCTAGGCAGGGGTCTGGGCCCCCTCACTTCAGTCTGTGCTGCAAGCCTTGCTCCTGCCTCCTGATAGCATCAGTTCAATGCAGTTAACATACCACAGAATGTCTATCCAGGGCCTTTTCTGGGGCCCTTCTCTTTTTGCAGAGTTTCCAACCCTTCTGTCACTGAGTTTGGCCTTCTCCCCTGCTGGAAAGTTCACCAGGATAAGAGCCATCCTTTTTGCATGATGAAGTCCTGGTGAGCCCTGCAGAGCACTTTTTGCTGTTTCAGTGAAGGTATCTCCCCTTCCTAACAGGAGGGGAAGATTCACATGGAGGGGATCTCTTTTGGTACTACTGTTTTCATACTATATAGGCAACAAAAACAAACTGTCAGGTCTCACGCTGGCAAAATCCTCTCTAGCTTCAATATACATGGAGAACTGAGGCCTATGTTCTTTGTTTTCTTCACCCACACCTGAGTGTGTGTTGCTTTTCTGCCTAACCACTTAAATAATTAATGAAGACTGAACTTTTGCCTATTAAACAAACTTGTTTTTCCTTCCCTATAAATTCATCCACCCTTGCAAAGTACTTCAGCTTTGCAATGGGCTGTACCTTCCCTTACTCCTGGCTCTTTGAAGATTTTGCTCTTTGTTCAGCGAAGTTCTCAGTTCCAGGAACATGTACCACATTACCTAAATCATCCCAGTGTTTATTTTACCCTGACGTTGTTAATGAGGCGTAGCTATGTTATAGCGTTTAAAATCTTTGTAGTATCTTAAACATATTGTATCTTAAAATATCCCCTTCAGGTATAGAAGTATTATCCAAATCACATAAATGGAGAAGTAAAAACAAATGTTTCGGGATTTGCCTAAGGCCATGCAATAAGTCAATGTCAGAGCCAAGAGTCAAACCCACCTATTTGTGGTGAGTCATCCCATGCTGGCATGATTTTGTGTATTACTACTATGGAAAACAGCCTGTTCATTGAGTGCAGTACTTGTCTCAGTCATTTCACGAACTGACTTTAGCAGTTGCCTTCCCTTTAATAACAACTTTCCCAGAAATGCTTGTGCTAGCCTAACTCCATATATTTCCTACATATCTACACAGGGAGTAAGAAGTAGCATATGGAACACAGCTTGAATTGTTGTGTTGTGTTTTATTTTTTTATTTCTCTTGGAATTTGTTTGTGTGTGTGTGTGTTTGTTTTTCCTCAAGAAGGCTGGAAATGAAAAAGAAATAGAGCGGACTCTGTTTCTAATGTGCTGGGAAGATTTCCTATACTTGCCCTTGAAATTTAAAAGTATCTGGACAGCCGTTTACCTTATGGGGTTGAATAGTAGTTCCAGCTCCATTATTTTCCTTTATTTTTTAAGGGTTCACCAAGGCTCTTATGGAAGGAGGTGTGTTTGTGTACATGCATGCAAAGGGGAGAGAAACATAGAGGCAGCAAATATGTTTGAGAGCATTTTTGCTGAGAGTAGGTAATCCAAAAAGTGATGAAATAATAAAGTGACAAGACCTGGCCTGAACATCTAGAACTTTGATGGTGTTTGGCAGGGAAAATTAGACCAATTAAAGGGTGCCTCTGGGAAGCTTTACCTTACATGACCAGAACTTCTACACAACATCTTGGTGCACTTGGCACTTTTACAGGGATAACATTCATGTGAATATGAATGCTTTTGCCATTCATATGTTAGTCATCTGTGGGATTTTACCCTGCACATGGTATGGGTGCATTTCTGCATTGCTTTTTGTTTTATCCTAGCAATTTTCTCTTCATCATTACACTAGCCATTTTCACATTAGTGTATATGGATCTTAAGTGTTTCCCTTCACCAGCAGCCTGATGATTATACAGTAACACTTGCAAAAAAAACAAAAGTGGTACGTCTTTTAAACAGAGTCAAAGGCACAGAAGAGCACTTTTGGATTGCACTGAGATATTTTTTCTCTCTTCCTAGAAAAACAGTATGAATCCAGACAGTATCATAAAAGGACCTAGAAAGAAGAGAAATATTGTCAGATAGTACATGAATGAATCTGCCTGGAAAACAAAGCTTATAATGCTGTACTTAGGAGGGAAAGACAAAACACAATTTTTGTATGGAACAAGAGACTTCATCAAGTGATAAGACAAAGGGAAATGGCCTCAAGTTGCACCAGAGGAGGTTGAGGTTGGATATTAGGAGAAATTTCTTTACTGAAAGGGTTGTGCGGCATCGGAATAGGCTACCCAGGAAAGTGGTTAAGTCACCAGTCACCTCTGTGTATGGTTTAGAGAGAGTGGGAACTGATGTTGGTGTTTGTTTGGTTTTGTTTTGTTTTGTTTTTTTCTTTCATGTCTCACCACCTAAACAGTTCAGGTGCAAGACACCGGTAAGATCAGAGATACTGATATATGATATGCAGTAAATAACATTTTGCCCTATTTTAATCTCATACCTTAAGAAGAAGAGTTTTTGGATGGGTTTGGCAACTATGAACTTCAGGTTGGAAACACATTTCATACTTGTGTCTGGCTGATGTGCACTTCTGTGCAGGCTGCAGTCAGATGTTTTAACAAATGACTCTTGTTTTTAGGATATCATGTAAGCATTTGAACGACAGAATCATAAAAATATTTTCAATTGAATACTTTCTTATTACAAAACAGTATTCTGTACAAATGGAGATGCTGATGAACAGATCTATTTCTACTATACTTTCCATCCTTTTGAAAAATAATTCTAAAAAAGGAAATGTGAGTTCCTATACACAGTTTTTGTCTGACAGGAAAGAATACACACAGGTACTGACATGTTCTATTATTGTCTTAATTGTTAATGTTGTACATTGTTTTAGAGGCCATCATTCCAAACCTGAATTATTAGAAAAGAATATTTTTCAGTAGCATTTCATGGAGAGAAAAACTGAAAGAATTGATGAGGAGGGTGCATAGAGTTTTATCTCAAGAGAATCTGAAAATCTAAAAACTTTCAAAACCATATTTAATTAAAGAATATTTTAGAAGAATCTACAAGTATCTGAAACTTTGATTTCTCAAAGGTTTAAAAAGTAACAGTTTGGTGTCAAGGTGACAAAATTATGTTGAATTAGAGAACCTCATAGTTTATAGTTCCTAAAACTCAACCCAAAATGTACTTTAACAGTGAGATTGTTTCAAATATGATTTTTTTTTAAATGAAGAACCTGTATGGATTGTATCACCTTAAGAAAGGAAGTAGATGGCTAGAATGAAGTATATTAAAGATGGTGAATGTACTATTCCTCATCTTTACACATTGACCTTGTTTCTGTGTTCAGAAACCATACATAGAGTTGTCGAGTTGGTCAATAAACTAATCCAGCCATCAATAAAGCACACCTTCTTGTTTATTAATATGTGATTAAAAATGTATATGATAAAAAGATATTGACTGAGCAGAGTTTGGGTGACAAGAACAATTATAGCTTCAAGCCTAATCACTACATGAGCTGTTTAACCCAGTGAAAGTCAATAGCCCATTTCTGAACAATTACACTTTTTGTTTTAAATAAAGTGTTTGGATTTTGCTAGTGCTCTCATTTTCTCTTCATGGTTTAGGTATGTACACAGAAGGAGAAAACAAAAAAACACACAATAAATTGCCTGGGATAATACAGCTTTATGGTCCTGGTATGATAAAGTTGTAAATATGTAGCAAATAGAATTTGTTTCAATTATACATTTCTACACACAGATATATTAACACATGTATATCTCTTTTTTCAATTGTATTACTAGTTGCACGGGTCTTAGTCATATTTCTACTATGTCTAATTTATTAGACATATTTCTACAATTTCTTAGTCATATTTCTACAATGTGTAATTTATTTATTTACTCTTTATAATTTATATATAAATATAATATTCATATAATTTAGTTATATATTTTTCTCATTATTTTAAGCTAACGTCACCATTTTACTGCATTCTAAGTCTGAGTCTAAGTGCTCCATCTTCATTTCATTAAAGTAGTTTCATAAATCTAACATGAAATTTCAAATGGAAGCCATTTAATTCTTCCTTGAGCTATTCTTAACTTTTGCAAATTTTTCAGACAGCAAAA
The DNA here is from genome assembly GCF_009819795.1 of Aythya fuligula. NCBI lineage: Eukaryota > Metazoa > Chordata > Aves > Anseriformes > Anatidae > Aythya > Aythya fuligula. Next base: position 19,848,772 of record NC_045561.1, on the reverse strand, counting down.
TGTGCTTTCGCTCCAAAGGAACAATATAGCTTATATGCTGGTAACAACGCAGAGAAGTTTGAACTGGGTGCATTTTAAACACCAGTAGTTTCCTATACAGTGGCTATTCTGGAGCAACTGGGACTGGTGAGTGGTCAGACATTCCCAAACAAGAGCACAGGGTCAGTGGCTTGTCCCCACATTGTTCAAAATCAGCTGTGGGCCCTAAGCAAGCTGCATTAAGTATCTGGGCTATCCATAAGCAGAAGATTTAGCCTTTTTAGCACTGGTTTATCTTGTCAACATTCAAGATCCAATGAAATTAATAGTACTCTCAGAGGCATTTGCACGTTCTAAGTCTTGAAGTGTAAGATCAGAAAGTTCCATATCTATTCCATAAGTATCATGTTCATTCAACAGTAATAGTGAGTAGCATCTCCACAGATATTTTTCCTACCTACTGATCATGTCATCTTCTCAATTCCTTTGCTGAATAAAATGACAAAGAGTTCAGAAACATAATGTTTTCCATTAATGCTAATACAATTCTAACATTTATTATTCTAAAATGCATTTGGTGTAGGTGAATGTAAAATTCACCTTGTCAATTGTTGGTATTTGAAGTTATTGTTTAATATGGAAGAGCAAATGAGCAGAAGGAGAAACCTGCCATTGTGCTTACACAGCCTTAAAAGTCTAGGCTTCTTTGAAATTGATGCTGACACTATAAACATGCTTTTCTGAGGAACTTCATATTAATATGACATATTAATGTCCTGATCCAACATTAAGTAAAAGTCAATAAGCTTTTCCCCTGACTGAAGCAAGAGGCACCATTTGAATCTTAGAAATCAGAGTAAGTCTACCAGGAGATAATTTCCACTTCCTTATGGTGTAGTTCCAGCATTTTTCCTGGGTGTCTGATTCTGGCCAGTACCATCCAAACCATGGTACACTAGCGAAGGTGGACCATTTTTATGGTCCAGCATGGTATTTCCTATTCAACAAGAAGAGATTTCTTTTTGGCAGGGGGGAAAAGATAGAGTGATTTGTGAAGGAAAATGGTCAGCCTTGATTCATTTTGGATGTTGGTGTCCAAAGCAAAGAGAATGCTTATCCAGCAAATAAATTGTTTCTATTAAAATAAATGAATGAAACTAATAAATAAACAAACTCTTTAAATAAATGGCACAGTCAGTACCTCAGACGTACAGGTGAGGAATCAACAGCTGTTAGTAAAGAGATTGCTCCAAATGACAAGTCAGGTCATCTAAGATACGAGACTTGCTCCAGGTTCTCATTAGGAGAAGACAACTCTGTAGCTAAGGAGTGAAGGTCGGGGAAGCCAGCCCTGGCAACCTAAACACCTGAAGAGCTTATGGGATGTAACATCTCCACACAAGGTGCCAAGCACAGTATGAAAGGTCTGAATCTCTTTTTGTCTATGGCACAGACATGATTGAGTGATTGCCAATAGGTTCTAATCTGAAGAAAAAGCAGGGTTTGATATCTTCCTGTCTCAAGATAAATAATAGTTTCTAAATAAAGGTTGGGGAAGATATAAATACGCAGGCAATAAGTTATTCCTGAAGAAAGAGAGGTTCCTTAGCACTTTCAGGTTATAGGTGTATCTCTCCCACCAAAAAAGACTATTACTAAACAGAAAAAAAAAAAAAAAAAAAAAAAAAGTCTTTGGGGTAAATTTATTGAGCTAAAAATCTATTTTTCTGTGTTTAAATTTATTTGTCTGCTTAACTTCAAACTGACTCTGACTGCAGCATTGCTAATAGTATGCTTTGTTCCAGCCCATTACTTGATTCACTCATATGTTTAAAAATATTAGTACATTTAAGAATGTTGGTACATTTATGGCTCTAGTTAAACACATATACTATAGGTCTTTACTCTTCCACTAAATAAAACAAGAGTTTAATTCATTTTAGATTTTTTTTTTTAAATACTCCCCCTCAGCACAACTCTAGCATGAAGTTTACAGTTCTCAGTATTTAGGGAAAGTTTACCTGCATTTTCATGAAATTAATAGCAAAGGTATGTTAATATATTAGTAAGGCATATTGAAATAAGTGTGTAGTTATTGAGAAAAAACATACTTTTCAGGTTCTCATAACATAATAGTAAATCATTAACATAGGGCAGTGTTGACGATTTGTGTAGTGGCTGGGAAGTAACTACTATTTTTATTCATCTCAGCACCATTATTTATGAGACTGTTTCATCTTCAGCCTCATCCATGTATATGTACGATCCTCATCTCCATATGTACTTCTACATATTTTCCCTTCTTCATCATCACCTCATTTTGTCCAAGCAGTAGATGGAGGCTTACTGAGCTTTCTACTTGCTGTTGTCCTGGCCCATATATGCTGTATAAGATAGGACATTGATATGTCTACCACACTGAAAGTGTGCAGTGACTGCTTTTACAGTAGTTTCCATTTGACAGCAAGCATTCAAGTATTTGCAGTTTTCAAAATTTCAAGAATTTCCACTTTTTTGTTGTCAGAACATTCTGTCATGGATACTTAGTTTAAATGCAATTCTAATATTTGGAGGGAGAGCTAAACTTAGTAAGTCACACATTTTAGCTGCCAGATCTAAAGCACGTTCTACTTCTCTGCTGAAGTGTCACAACTAAACCTGTATATGCTTCTCATTCACATAACTGCATGTGAATGGTTGCATCTGGTTCTAACTGCAACCAGAAAAAATATATATATATATGGAAAATCCTCACCCCATGAAAGTAGTTTAAACACTGTAGCTCTTCATGACAGTTTGAACTCAGTGAGAGACAGGCACTCTGCCTTTAAGGAGGTCGCCCCTTGCTTGTGAAATTTAGACTGGGTGCCTAATTACCATTTCTGCCTTTGCAAGCCTTCATGAGTGAACTACTGAGACCATACAGCAAGTCCAGACTATCTTAATCATCTTAAATTTACTTCCTCAGACAGCTCTGCCTTTCACCTTCTCTCTGGTGGTGATACGGGTGAGCGAGTGGGGAGTTTTGTAACGCCGAGTGTGACAAAGATGGACCAGCCACTGCTGGTGGGAAGAGGCATCCTCATAGCCAGAAAATTAGAGTCATCTTTTATTTCACTCCTCTCTCTCTAAATTTATGCTGGGAGGGTCCAAGGCAATTATATCATCAGTATATTTATGAATAAAACCTTTGCCTTTGCACATGTACCTATGAAATATTGCAATGCTATTGCAATCAGCGTTAACCTTATACTCAAATGATTTACCATGACCCCTACTGTTGTTTTGGCGCCTTCCAAGATACATGGAGATACAGTCAAATTACTGTACATCAAAGTGGGTACATAGTTTTACATAGTGATCTTTCCATTCATGATTGAGATATAGTCACCTCAGGGGTGGGATGGTACAGGATTATCATCACAAGCAATAGTAAAGCTTTATTGACAAGGATATCAGATCTTTGACTTGGTCAGATACACTGACAAGAATAGCTTTTTTTTTCTTTCTCTTTTCTCTCTCTTTTTTATTTTTTTTTGTTTGTTTTGTTTTGTTTTGTTTTTATTATTATTGGCCATTGTGAGGGGAATTTAGCTCTGCAAAGAGACTGATAATGTAGGGTATACAAACACAGAAGTTAATATACTGTATCAATATGACTCATACTATGCCTGGAAGTTGTTTTTTGTTAAGTTGTTGTGTTTTTATTAATGTTGTTCAATGGAGGTGCAGATGTCACACTATGAGCTTCTGTCTGTGATACACAAACACTTGCTGTTATCTGGGTCAAAATCAGTTCCTCAGCAGCAGATGGCCATCCTTGCATTGCATAACTGAGACCGCACTAGTTGTTCTGTCTTGCATATGGGTATAAAAATGATGGACTTTGAAGCTTATATTGCTTCGTTACTAAATACAAGTGCAACATCTACTAACAATGATAAAAAAAAAAAAAAAAAAAAAAAAAAAAAAAAAAGATCTAGGCTCTGTTCCATAGCTGGTCAGTCTTGTTTTGCTTGGTCTTGAAATGAGCTGTCACTTTTATGCATTATGTACTTCACATATTTGATGTCTCTAGAAAGCATTAAGCAATTTACTCTATAGCGTTTCAATCAAGTCTGTAGTTTGCTAGAGAAGCAGAGAGTTAGGTTGTGGTGGTAAAAGTGATGTTGAAGAAGTCCTTACTCAGAGGAAATAGCACTTTATTTGTTACGAGTTACTACTCAAAATAATGGTGGCTGCTGATTGCATCAGGACTCCTGAAGCTATCTTTATACACTGCTGTCATACAGTCTCTGCATTACTAAGAACTGGATCCGTTTTCTTGTTTTACATTTGCATGTATTTATCCAGTTTGTTCAAGTTATTACAGGTACAATTTTACAATGCCATCATGATTATTTCTGGGCATAAAAACTGATGCTGAACTGCAGCTTTATTCTAAATGAGGATCTGCTGTGAAGCAAAGTAGGAGTAGCAAATTATTGTCTCACTTACTGTCTTGGATCAGTGGATGAATTTTAATCCATGGCTAAGCAGACAGTTAATTTGGCTGTTTCAGTGACTGCAGCGACTGCTTGACTCTAGGCCAAGGATCCTCAGACTGAGGTCAGGACCACATGCCTGGTGATTGCACTTCCTAGCTTTATGAGTGCAAGGAGAGTGATTCTGGAACCTCACGGTGCTGTAATAGAGAAAACACAATTCTGAAAGTTTGAGTCATTTGGACTGTGCAAATCCAGCCCTCTGTAGAGCAAACTACATTGTTAATGGCTCATCCACTCACTTGAAATCATGTGAAGATTTTAGTCCCGATCAAGAATTTTCCAGGAAACAGTTTTCCTCAAAATTCAGACTATGTCATAGCAAAAATGTTAGTTCAGAAGGAGATTGTGTGGTAACTAAAAGGCAAGTTGCTAGGACATATGTCTGAAATGGAAGTGTCCCAGATAAAAGGGCTGTCACTGGTAGGGACATGGGTTAGCACCTTATTTACATGTTCTCAGACATCCTAAACTTCTTCTTCTTCTTCTTCTTTTTTTTCCTCCCTCTCCATCTATCTTTTCGTGAATAACTTTAAAAAAAAAAAAGTTTCTTCCATTCATGTTAAACAGTAAAAGAATGCAATTCAAGAGGGCAGTAGGACTTTTCTGCTTGATTTTTTTCACAGGCAACCCTTTGTCATTCAAGGTAGTACGTGGAGCAAGGCTTTCTTCAGCAGTTAGTTCCTACTGTTAAGTTTACCTGTGTGGGACTTTGTAGGGGCACACAACTTAAATTCCAGTCTGAACCCAACACTTATTTTTCTGCTGTTCCTCTCCCCACCATAGGATAGTACAGTGTGTTTAGCAAACATCTTTTACAACCTGAAATGGAAGCCATGAGATAATTGTATCCTTCTAATAAATCTGTGCTCCAAACAAATTAGATTAAAGTCAGAAGTGCCCACTAATTTAGAGTATCCAATTAGAGATGCCAATTGCTAGTTTTTTCAGCCCATTTGGCATTCTGCATCCCTTGGCACAGTTAATGTACAATCCCATGGACTTTGTCTAAAACAGTGAGGGATTTGCTTGAGCAAATCAGACCCCAAAATTTGATGATGGGCCCTCATAATATGAAAATCTCACCTTATCGTTACATTTTGAGGTGACTTTCCCCACATTACGGAAGCTTTGAGGTGAAATGGGAATGGATGCAAACTCATTTAGCCAAATTCAGCTATCACATTGCCATGAGGCCTTGCTTTCTCTTCTTGTAACAGTCTGCCTTCTCTGTGAACAGCATCCAATTTTGTGATGAACTAGACAGACATCTAGTGAATAAAAACTACAAAGTTGTGACTCGCCCCCAGAGGAAGTGTATCTTGCAGGGCTCCATTTGTGTGTTAGGAAATTGGTGGAATAAACTCTTGTGTGGTCTTGTGCAGAGAAAGTGAATAAAGGTGCTCTGAAACCCTCGGGTTAGTCACTGCCTTAACACCTGAGTGCCTCACATTACAGCTAGTTATGAACATGTAACGTGTTCCACTAGCTTGGTTGTCACTCACAGACACACACAAAAATCATTTAAAAATATTTTGAATAGGCTCAGAAATACTTCTCTTGAAGGTCATTTAATTCTTTCCAGCATCAGAAAACAGCTTCTATTCAAAATAACAAGCATTAATGCTGAACTGAGGAGTTGAAATGCATCAGCTAATAACACTGAAATAAAACATTTTGACTTTCACGATTTTACTATGTTTCAAATAAAATTCAGCCCAGCTATTCTGGACATCCTGTAATTACGTATCCTTGCTCTTGGCTGACAACATTAGATGGTTTTGTTATCCTTGCCCTGCCAGTCCCTTTTCTCCCCTCCAGGCTCCTCAACCGAACGCTTTCTCTCTGCTTTTTCCACGCAACCTCTGTGTCTCCTTACCTAATCAGTCCCAGGCTCCTGCCTCCAAACACCAGTCCCGCTTTTTCTCTCTGGGCTGCTTGGCTGCCTCTGTTGCCTGCTCTCTCACAGGGTGGATTTTTCTCCCTGTCGTATTCATGCAGAGACCTTTCTTCTTGATGCAACCTTCAAATCATTTGGAGCTTAGAGGAGATAGGATTCCTACCTCTCAGATCCTGTGCCAAAGCTCGGGCTCACAGGGAAAATTTGGAGGTGGGGATTAATGTGGAAATCTAGCTTTACCACAGTACCCTTAAGCTTCTGTCCTCAGTTAGGACCAATCTTTAACAATTTATACTATCAGAAAAAATATATAAAAGAAACTGTGACTGAGAGTGTGCTCATTAAAAATAAATAAATAAATAAATAAAAGTATATATATTTGCAAGTTAGCCATGTTTGGATAATTTTCTGAGAGAGGGAAAGGAGCTTTTTAAATGAAAAAGGTCACATTTTGAGTCTGTGCTTCAAAGCCTGAGGGCAGTACAGCATTTCAAAGGAAAAAGTTTCCATTTTTTTAGTATGAGCAAAACTGTTTATTTTTCCATAACCTTGTTCTTGGAAATGGACAAATTGTTTTGGCAGGTATTTTCAAAATAATCATCCCGGTACAGACAGTCAGCATATCAGTTTTCAGTCTAAGTGATGATGTTTTTTCTAAAGCTACATGCAACAGAAAATATGGTCGGTACTGGGAAACGTTAGCCAAGCACAACACGAGGAATGGCAGTGCATCCACCTCCGACTATTGTCACAGATTATGTCCTCTGAGGCTTTCTGACTTTTTTTTCAAACAGTAATTGCCTCGTGGAAAGGCAATAGGGTCGGTGGCTATTACTTTCCTATCTTACAGGCAGAGAAACTAAAACAGGAGGAAAGGAGAAAAAAAAAAAAATCAGGGGTAGGATCCAAAACTCCTGGCCTGATTCTGCATCCCCCATTTTGGCACCACTGCTGCCGCCTCTGAGGCGTGCTGCCGGTGCGGTGTGCCTCTGCTCTGCAGGGTTACTGGGAGCCTTCAGGTGACACAGATTCATGCATCAGAGAGAACATCCCTTCGGTGTTGTCTAACCCTCCGAGACTGTGACTGGAGGTCTTGGGGGGCTTTAGGAGAGGGCAGAGCAGGCATAAGGGAGACCAGCACGTAACAGATTCATTCTGCTAAGAACAAGCCCCCCTCCCACACTCAACCCTGCTGCTTGCAGGAATGTGCCTGTATGGTGTAAAATGAAAGAGTTCACGTACCGAGCTGATTTCTGAGGGGCCTGATGCAGTTTGGCAGCAAGGCCCCGTGGCAGAGGAGGCTGGAGATGTCGGGCTGTAGTAGGGTGCTGCCAAGGCCAAGCAGCTCACCCGCATGGCGAGCTGTGTCCCAGGCACTGCCTTTCTGGGTGCTCCATGTGCCCTGCCCAGGGCAAGCACCCACAAAGGCACGAGGTAGGGGAGCTGCATGAAAGCTTAGGCCACTGTCTGACTTGCTCCAGAGGGTAAGAAATGCAGTTACGTGTTAACAGCCCATGCAGACATGCAGACTGAGAGCCTCTGCTAAAAAACACCTCAAGAGCAGAAACCAACTCCTTAGCTTAACCTGCAGTCCTCTTCAGATAGAGAAGGGTGTAAAAAAAAAAAAAGGGAACTGCCAAATCAAACTGCTGACTCCTTTTTTCTTATCAAAACACCGCAGCATACATCTTAACAGCCCGAAGTAAATCAAACGCAGGACCAGCTGGAACTGGGCAGCTCTTGACTCTCCCTTGATATCAGGTGTGTGCCGCACTTCTCTGGCAGATTAATTTATGATCTCAAGTAACTGAGAACCCCTAAAACTTTCAGCCTGGCTGCTGGGACGAGGCTGAAGGTTTTCTTTGGAAAACATCACCGCTAGGAAAAGTTGGAGGCCTTCCCGCTTGACAGAGATATTCCCCTGCTGATGGCAGTGACTTTGTGTCCTGTATATATCTTTTATTTTTAAACTCGCCCACGATATAAATACGGGGTGAAAATCAAAGGCACGGCCACAGCCTGGATGTGTGCAGCTGAGTGACTGTCAGTCCCCTTTGGCATTTGGAGCTTCTTGGGGGGGGGGGGCTTGGAAGCATTTGTGGAAATGCAGCCCTAAGGAGACTTTTCAGCTAGAAAAAGTAAAGGAAGGTCCAGGAAAGCGTGTTCAGGGAAGGGAGAGCAGATCGCCTGCCATCAGCAGCAGCTCGGAGGAGAGCGTGCCCGTGTGTGCGATCAATATAATCTATTGCGAAAGAAAGCCTCGGTGTTTCTGCGGGGGGGAAAGAGATTTAGAAAGAAGCTCTTTAATTATTACCTGCAGAGGAGTTAGACTTTAACTCCGCAGTAACATACTCCAATCTCTCTGCTTGGGGGTTGGCGTGTGGGGCAAGCATCTAACCTGCCTGAAACCTGGGCTGGAATGCAAGAAGAAAAATAAGGGGGAAAAAAATAAAAAAAAAAAGACAAATATAAAGGACTAGTGAGGCAAGAGTGCAGAGGATAGCCACCCGCATGGGGCTGTTTTGACCTCCCTGCACAGCACCCCCCCTACCCTCCCCCTACCCCCGAGGCCCCCAAACGCCCCGCACCTTGCTGAGCATCCCCGGCCTCTCCGCGCAGCCCCCGCGGGGGGCGGCGGCCCCGGGCTGGTCGAACACTCTCCTTCGGGAGAGCACCCCCCAAAAAAATTAGTATGAAAAATAGGAAGGGAGAGCCCTAGGGCAGGCGGGCTTCCAGGCACGCCGATCCCGAAATCGAGCAAGGCTCTTGGTGCACATGTAACATTTTTTTCAAGGAGTTCGCTTCTCTGGCAGGTCAATGTGTTAATTAAAAGTTGGTCCGGATCGGTCACTTAGAGCCCCGGATGTGCGATTAACACATAAAGGGACACCCCTCCCCCCCTTTATTTTTATTTTTTGAAGATATCAGAATTTAAAAACTCAATAGAAACCCCATTTGCTCCCTACTATTAACCAGCGGCCGCACAGAAAAATCATTAGAGCCATAATTAAATGCGGGTCTGGTTTTGAAGAGCGCCCAGCAAAATAGCCCCAAAATATTATGTAGTAATTTGATTTTTTTCTTCCTTTGGCACTACAGGTGCTGGCTGTGTTTTCCCCTCATTTCCCACCCCATGTATATTAAACAGCGGGAGAACATCGCTCCATTGTTGGGCATGACCCGAGATTTCGCCGGCGTGTTTTGCTCCTCGGTGTAAAATTGCAAAGTGGGTCTCCGCGTAAAACTCGCTAGATTGCTTTTGATAATTACCTCGTGGTCTAAACTTTTTCACATCCCGGTTCTTAAAGAAAAAAAAAAAAAAAAAAAGGAAAGCTGAGCTCTCAGCGTGCTGCCATTCCTGTATGGCTCAGGCCGGGCTCTCGGCCGCTCTTAGGGGAACTTCAGCAGCGGGTGCGGTGTTTCTGGAGGCGCCCTGCCCGCATGCAGCCGCGGAACCCCCCCGGACCCTCCCCAACTCCCCCGATCCCCCCCCGGCTCCCTGTAACGCGTCCCGTTGGGCGCCGCGGAGCTGGTGCTTGGCAGCCGGGAGGGGAATCTGTCAGATCTGAGCGCAGGACAAAATAACTCCCGGCGTTATTTACGGCGGGGGGGGGGGGGGGGGGAATAAATAAATAAAAGATGCGGGAGGCTGCCCTCCTCTCGTCCCCAAGGTTTTATTCTTTCCCTCCGCAACATTGTCCCCGCGCCCGGTTTAAGCCCCATCGCGGCTTTGCTCGGCCTCGCCAGGCAGCGGCCGCGGGGGGGGTGCGGGATGGTGCGGAGCGGTGCGGGGTGATGCGGGGTGATGCAGGATGGTGCGGAGCCCACGCACAGCGGGGAGGCCCCGGGTGCGCCGCTCTCCGCCTGCCCGCTTCTGGCTGTTTCTCGCAGCGCGTTGTTTTTATTTTTTTTATTTTTTTTTTATTTTTTTTTCCCCTTTTTTTCCCCTGCCCGGTAGGCTGCGGCAGGTGAATGATGAGCCCCCCGGCTCCCGGTTTATGAGCCGTGAGATTGGAACCGCGCGGGGACAGCCTCGGCGAGGCGACGCGAGGGGCGCCGCGGGGGGGGCGCGCCCCCACGCGTATCCCCGGCCGCCTGCCCCACGCCGCGCGGGTGCCCCCCGCCGCCTGCTGCGCGCCCCCGCCGCGGTCCGGGCTGCGCGCCCCCCAGTCCCCCCAGTCCATCCCACCCACCCGTGGGGCGTCCCGCGTGGGAGTCGTGCCGCAGCGAGGGGACCGGGGCCCGTCCCCGAAGGGTCAGAGCAGAGTCTGCCCTCGGAGCCCGGGGGCTGCACCCCCTCCAAAAAAAAAAAAAAAAAAAAACAAACAAAAATCAACACCCCAAACCCGGCTCTGTCCCGGCCAGGCGCCTACGCGTGGCGTGGCGTGGGGCGGCCGCGGGGGTAACCCCCAGGCGGAGTGTTTTCGGGGCTTTTTCGTGAGTGGCTGCCTCGCTCCGTAACTAACCCAAAGCTCCAGGCTAACGCTTCGCCCCGCTCTCCTTTCCTCCCTCCCTAATCCTCCCCCACCCCAATAATCCCAATCTGCCTCTTTCCTATTCCTCCCCCGCCCTTGCTTTTAAAGTGAAGGCGCGTTGAGGGAAAGCTGCCTGCCACCTCCCTCACTTCCACCCGACCTAGCGGGGAGCCTCTCTTCACCTCCACCACCCTAAAAAAAAAAAAAAAAAAAAAAAAAAAAAAAAAAAAGCCCCAAACGCACCGTGTTTCCAACCTGGAGTTAAGGTCGGTGCTAATCCGGGTCAGCTCCTGCCCCTGTTGGAGAGGCAGGGAGGGAGCGTGTAACATATGGGTTGTAGGGGGAAAAACCAAAGCAAGCCCCCAAAATAAACAAACAAACCAGAACCTCGCGCACAATCACGGTGAAGTCAAATTCCTTCCTACACACCCACAACTTTAGCTCTGTCTGCTGCCTGGGGGGTTTTAATCTTGCAAAGAGAAAGGGGGGCTCCCTGCGCAAAATTACGCCTTCTCCTCTCATTTGTTAGCTGATTCCATCAAAAAGTTCGCTATTTATAGGCTACACACACGAACCTGGAGTAATACAAACCCTCCCGTGTTGTTCCCCTCGCAAAGTGGCCGGTCCTGAAGCATCCGAGCGGTTTGGTGCGTGCGCGAGTGAGAGAGAGACACACAGAGAGCGCTACAATCAAAAAGGGGAAAGAAGATCTCAAGCTGAGAGACTTATTAATTGCTAAGAGCCGCTCTGCCACCAGCCATGTGAGTACCTAACAACGATCACCTTTTGCACAGATGGTCAGCGATCATGCACAGACACTTTCTGTCCTTTTCTTCCTCCCTCCCCTTTCTTATTTTTTTTATTCCTGTCCAGTCTCCCTCCCACCCGCCTTTTCTTTTCTTTTTTTTTTTTCTTCCTTTTTTTTCTTTTCCTTTTAGTTTGAGTTCGCACGGATTATTCCTCCCCACGAGGAGGAATGAAGCGTGGGGGCGAGCGCGGGGGAGAAAATGTGCCGGAGCAGAGGAAGGAAGGAAGGAGTGGTGGAGGGAGAGGAGGAGGAGGGTTTGTTAAGCGATCGCCTTGTCCCCTGAGCCCGAGCCGGCTGGGAATTAGTACCAGAAAGATAACGGAGGTTACATCCCTCCCTCTTCCTCCGCTTTTCTTTTCCGGGAGCGCTCAGCCCCCCAGACAATTACCCCGGTAGCAACGCGGCTAACGAGCTGTATTCAGCAGGACCCACTTGGGGGAATTAAAAAGGGGGAAAAATAGAAAAGAGAAAAAAAAAAAAAAAAAAAAAAAAAAAAAAGCGAGCGAGAAGGACGCGGGGACGGGGGCTCGGCGCCTGGCGTGCGGGCAGTGGAGAGCCCCACGGGCAGGGGCAGGCGGCAGCGAGCAGCGGGCTGGGCTCGCTGTGGACCCGCTCCTGTCCCCACGCGTGGGCTCTCAGCTCCCGTGGGCTCGCCGTGGCCCCGCTCCTTCCTTCCCTTCCCTTTCCCCACGCGTGGCACAGCGGGCGCAGGCGAGCCCCGCAGCAGCGTGCGCCTTTCAGAAACCGCACAGCGGGCTCGAAAGGGGGCGAGAGGGGGGGAACACAGCCTGTACCGGGCTCGGAGACCCCTCGGAAGCGGGGTACGGGGCTCGGGGTGCGGAGCGAGCCGCTGGCAGCGCGGAGAGGCGCGGTGCTGAGCCAGCCCCCAGCTCGGAGCGGGTTAGCGCAGCGTTAAATTCACGGGGCCGGGGTTACCCGGGGCATCATCACGGCGCGTGCCCGGGCTGTAACCTTTGCTCGTTTATACACAAAAGAAGAGGGAGAGCCGGAGTTGCACCTGGAAATCCAAAGAGCAGGGTGAGTATCGGTATTCGCTCCCCTCCCCGCCGTGCCTGGGAACAAAGTTCAGAGGCAGCCGGCGCGGCGCTGGGTGCGGGTCCCCGGAGCCCCCCCCGGGGGCTGCAGCCGACGCGTTTCGGGCTGGCACCAGCGAAACGCCCCACAACCGCCGCTCCCTCGGCTGCAACTTGGCTGCTTTACGGAGAAAAAGTGCCTCGGATCCGGGGCTATTTATAGGTGGCAGTAAAGCCTCCCTTTCAATAAGGAGCCGCGGAAAAGAAGCGTCAGGAAACTGGCCGCGTTATTGATTCAAGGTGCCGGGTGATCACAGCCCCGCTAGGCTCACGAAGTCCCGGCTCCTCTTGCTTGGTTCAGGCAGCGAGGAGAAGGATAGGAGCCGTGCTCTGCTGACCCCGGGGCCGGCCACAATTCAATTCCCAAGCACAGGTATAGGGCACAAGAGGGTTGGATGGAAGACTTCCCTTTTCTTTCAGACACACACATAATACAGGGCACCCGCAGGGCTGAAAGTGGGCCAGGGCTACACGGTAGGTATCAGATCACACAAAGCAGAGGAAAGAAATCCGGTTAAAAATACATTAGTTGAAATCAGAGGACAAGCTTGATTTTTTTTTTTTCTTTTTAAACAAAGGTGCACGTTAGAACAAGCTAGAAGCACTTTGTGCCTGACGGTATCCCCCACGCCCACTGGAAATAAGGCAAGAAGCTTGCTCTTTCTTTGCATCTTTTAAACCCTATTTTAATTAGAATTGCTAAAGTAGGACACCCCGGTGGAGGATATTTTCAAGTATCCACCTACCTTTCTGCTGTAAGCAGAATTGCTGCCTGCTAAATTGCTTGAAACGCAAAATTCTGCCCCACCCCCAACTTGTTTTGGCACCTACTCACCCTTTCCCCCCCGAAATTCCAATCGCCTATGAAAGGTGCTCCATTAAGAGGAAAAGAGAAAGCCCAAACAACCAGCAGCAATGAGCTGAGTGGACTCAGCGAGCCTGACGTTTCTCTGTACACCAGAAAAATGTTTGGACAGAGAGCGTCCCTGAAAACTAATTCCTTTTTTTCTCTCTCGCTCCCTTTTTTTTTTTTTTTTTGAAGTCCAAAATTGGGTGTATCCTAACCCTTCTCCTTTAATTTATTTGATTAAATCATAACAAAGGCAGACTCATCAGCTTCTCATATTTCCTCACATGTAACCATACGCGAAACCTTTTATATGAAAGCAAGTAATTGGCTTTAGTTAACCGAGGGCAGAGACTGGGGCGAAGTTTTACGCCCGTTCCCAGAGCCGCATTTCACGTGAACGCGTGTTACAGCTGCACCCAGTGCTCCTCGGTGGCGACCCTCGGGGTCTCAACTTTGTCTCGTTCCCCACCGCCGCCCCATTTCTCCCACCCCTCTGGCGGCGAGGAAGGCTGCTCGGGTCGGGAGGTGAGGGTCGGGGGCTGGTTCAGGGAGCGCCCCCCGGTTTTACACTCGGCACCGCTCCACGCCAATGTCCACGTCCGTGGGTGTTTCGTACCCTGCTCGCTGGTTCTTTTGCGCTCCTAATTAAGAACTAGATAAATTTCACCTGCAGGAAAGTGAAGCCGAGTTAGCTCACTTTTAGCTTAAGTGAAAAAGAAAGAAAGAAAAAAAAAAACAAACAACACTCTAAAAGTTTCTCAGGTGAAGCTCGGATTCCCTTTGGTTATTACTCAAAGGAAGAACCACGTCAATTACCTCTTTTCTTTGGAAATGCCTGCCCGAGAAAATAATGAAAATTCCCCGTGCCCGTGCGCGGGGCAGCTGCAGGTTGGCCGCTGCTGTTGCCCCGGCAGCCCAGCGAGCTGAGCGCCGCAGCCTCCCCGAGCAGCCTCTGCCTCCGCCCGCGCCTTTTGCTGCGCTCGGGAGCAAAATCCCCGTCGTCCAGGGACAAATCGCTTTCGAAGAGCAATGGGGCATTTGCAGCAAGCGCCGTATGAAAAATAAAAATAAAATACAATACAATAAAATAATCGCACACCCTGGTCAGAGGACAGGAACCTCGCAGCAACAGGTTACCAGGGGCACCTGCCACTTCTCCAGGGTGTTCGAGTGCTAAAGCCAGGGAGGGAGTTTTACAGCAGGAATCACGCTCGGGGCCGGGGAGAGAGGGGGGCATCCACCAAACCGTGCTTGGCGACACTTCAGCGAGAGTTTTAGGTTGCTTTGAGGCCAGCAGGAGCTCTGCGGCGGGGCGCTAAGGGCACCTTGCCTTGTCCTCCCTCTCGCCGCCTTCCTGGGGTCCCTCAGAGCCCCCAGAGCCGCCGCCGGGGCCGTGCTGCTGTCCGGGGGTCGGCGGAGCGGTACGCCTGCTTTTTAGGGGAAGAGTTTCCGCTCTGGGGTCAGCCCGAGCCCTGCTTTCCCCTCCCGGTTGGACTCTTTGTTCTTTGGCCCTTTGTCCTCTCGCTCCTCGGCTTTGCCCGAAGTTTCCAGAGGGCGGGCGGGAGGTGCGGGATGAAAAGTTGCAGAAATCCCCGGAATTAAATTCGCCGGGGCAGCGACAGCAGGCAGGGCTCCTCTCCGGGGGGCTACGTCCCCGAGCGATGTCGCTTTGTGTCACCCGGCCGCTAAACGGGACGGGTTCGCGGGAGCCGGCGGCGATGCCGGTGCCGGGGGAGCCACGGGGGGCTCCATGGGGTGCGGCGCCGCCCCGCGCAGCCGCCGGACCCCTCGGGGCCGCGGGGAACAGCCGACCCTGCGGCCGGCACCGGGACGCGCGGACCCTTCTGGTGCACAGGGGTAGAGACGGTCAGGGAACAGACCGCGCTGAGACGGGGCGGGAGGTCACGGCGACGGAGGATTTCTGAACGTCGGGCTTTACGGGACGTGTGCTCGTTTGTTTGAGTTGCACAAAGCCAGGAGGCGTTTGGCCTAATCGCCGTCTTTTCGGCGTGCTTCCTGGTTGCTTGACAGGACTGTGGCAAAATGCTGTCACAAGTTGAACAAGTTGGCGCTTACGTTCAGAGCAGACGAAATATCCTCACGAAGCAGCACAGCAGCTTACAGGACAACCTCAGCATTGTTAGTGGGAGATCATATAGTATTTCTTGGTGTCGTTAATAAAAGGAAAGCCTACTCGTTCAATACAGTATGGTGTAGCTTTGTCCTACCTTTACAAACACAATCAAATGCTAGAGAAGTAAAAGCTTATTTTCCCTTTCAGTAAGAAATCACCCATAACTTTGCAAATATGAATTATCCCCCATTATGTGAAAGTAGCAAAACACTTCAGTGAGGTGCGTTTGGTATTAGGAAAGCTGATGAGAAATGAAGTTTTCATATGGTGCACTGGACCAGGTCACAACAGGTTGCTGACAAAGCCAGGCTTGAGTCCTGAACTCTGGCAGACTTCTTTAGCAGCACTGCCACGCTCCCATTTTTGTAACCAGTGACATAAGGGATGAACGTAGCACTCTGGAATTCGCTGAAAGACGATTTAATGTAATTCTCTCTCTCTCTCTCTCTCTCTTTTTTTTTTTTTTTTTTTTAAATCAAGAGATGCCGCAAATGTTTATATCAGCATAATGTAAATTTGTTATTTTTATAAACGTAGACATCCTGTATTCTTTTTTCTTTTTTTTTTTTTTTTTTTTTTTTTATAGAGAGAGAATATATTCACAGTACTTTTGTATTAAATAAAAAAGGCTAAGATTGTTTATCATAGTGAGCCAAATTTCCAAAATTTGCATAGGATTTTTTTTATTTTTTTTTTTTTTTTTTTTTTGTAATAGCAGACAAAACATGTTGAGAAATGAGGTGAGAAAAGTTTGAGGAAGACTAAATAAATATTTTAGATCTGGATTTTTAAACGTACATATGCTAGTAGAGATCATACCATCCTTCTGACACATGTTAAACCCTAGGATCAGTTCTTTAATGAAATGGCTTTTGATGTGAGGTGGTATGAGGCCTGTTCTGGCTTTGCTTTTTCCTCATGCTGAGGGGATATAAGTCTTGGAACCTCGCACCTGGAAAATCCAGATATTGGTATTTCAAGTTGGAAACTCGAAACCAGAAACTGTCCTTGAAAACTCTGACCTTTATTATTTCAGGCCGTGGTTCACAGTTGAATGTAATGATCAGTCACTAGCAAAGTAGAAAAAGATGCAGGCATTGTATCGGATGCTTTGATGATAGCTCAATTTTCTAGCTGAGTGTGTCTTCACACACAAGTCGACTAGTTTATTGCTTAAATCCAGAGGCTGGCCACATTACTCACTATTCTGTTTATATCCCAATGCTCATAATGTGTTGTTGCAATATCCAGGTAAAATGTTCAATGCCATTTACAACAAGGAATCTGCCTTGAGCAATACTATAATCAGTAATAGCTAGCGTTACCAAGAGGAACAGTTTCTGGAAATGAATTATCACCACATGAGTTAACAAAGGTACGTCTGTAATTTTGTTCAGAACTAAATAAAACTAGACATCTAAGAAAGAATACAAATTTAATTGGAAAAAATGGATCTTACAGAATGCTGTGTTTAATCAATAGCAGTTGCTCTGCCTTTCGGTAATGAAGACGATTAGAGGGCCATCGCTTCTTTCCAGACTGTTGTTTGAATAGAGGGGTTCTGCAGAATGAGAAAAATGAATTTCTGTCTCAGAAGAATCCACTGAAGAAAGGGTGGTTACACTTACTCACATACTGATTAATATTCCCCTTTTTAATGTTTTTCACTGATGTACATAGATTTTCTTTTAATAGATGAGGAATTTATGTATATTAAAACCAACACTCTCTGATGCTTCTTTTGAAATCTCTTCCACCAAGCATAGGTTCCCAAATATTTCAGAAGACAAATACATAAGGATGTTTTAGGATTTTGTTGTCTTGTGTTTTGGAGCAGGGGACAAAGCTACTTAGTTGTTTACTACACTACTAAGTTGTTTAAATGAGATGTCAAGCCAGACCTTTTACCTTGGAATTTTTATCACCTTTGCCTGTCAATAAATACTTGAGGCAAATAAGGAAAATTAAATTGCTTCCCTTTTTATTTCACTTGCACTTCTTATTATATATTATATCTGAAGAGCATCAGTGAAGAAGCATATGACATAAAACAGGAGGAAATACAAAATGAATACTGTTTTAAAATAGATACCTCTAGGTATCTAGGTGTGAATGCATAAAGATTCATTTAAACAATTCTTAAATGGAAAAGCCCTAAGTTGACAAGAAAGGTAAATAGCATGTCATAGGCACTTAGTAGATGATGTCATGCTAACTTTAGGAAAATGTATAGCAGCGGTCCCCTTGACATCCCTGCAGAAAATTAGATCCTGACAGAAAGGAAGGGAAAGCATTTAATTATAAGAATCATTTTGAGAATGGAGGGTTACAACTTTAATGTTGTATTTCTTTTATTAGTTTATCTCAGTCTTTACTAAATGAAAGTGTTTTTTTTTTTTGTTTTTTTTTTTTTTTTTGTTATTTTTCCTTTAAATGCCCATGTTTTACTCTATCATTATATATTTAATAGAACTAAAAAAGAAAAGGCTTCAGAATAATGCAAATCTCAAGCTTTCAGGTATTGCAAAGGCCTTCTGCTCTTCCTACATGTGTAAAATTACTACTAGCCATGGTAAAAGTGGTAGATATTGGCTGAGATTCAATAGATGAATAAGTATAAACTTAGATTTTTCTTTTTACTGTTATGTATGGGGAGAGCTGGAGCTCTTTGCGTTATGCAAGTATAAGAGTATGCTTAGGATGTCAACTGAATGCAGTAAATACATTTGCAACAAATGCTGGTGATAATGATGTTTCCATCTAAGTATTTAATGTTTCAAATTTTGTCTGACTTTTAATAGAGTAGTAAAAACAAACTTAGAAGTGAGTTCCTCGTATTTATATTTTATCAAAAAAATCTTATTCAAACTACAAAAAGTGTTTCTCTGTATTTTTTTAGTGACTCACAACCTTAAGATGCAGCAATGGCATCACAAACTCCCTCCCTTAAAATACTCATGCAAGAATAGTACATTATTGCCTATGCACATTTTTTCAGCACACACATCAGTAATGTACAAATGGATCTAGCTTTAAGCACAGAGAGGAGAAAAGATAACTCTATATAAATTCATTTTAAGTAACTGATTAAGTTTAAAGACTTATTTCTGTTTCCGTTGCAGTTAATATGAAAACTTGTGACTTTGAATAGCTTCCTCTTACTATTTGGATTCTGGAAATGCTCAGAATTCCTACCCACGGTTTTGGTTTTGTTGTGCAGAAATACATTACAGTAACACCATCTCTCCATTGAAATCTATGATTACAGGGGCCATAATTTTTCATGTACTTGTATTTACTATTTTTAGATTTTGTGCCTTGTAGTAAGAAGCTTGCCCTCCTCTCTCAATCTCCTTCCTCCTCATTGCCATAGAAATAGTTGTCATGTATGTGAGTAGGATATTTGGTGTTTAACTGTTTCAAGATTTCATACAAATACAGGATAAAAATTATTATTATTATTATTATTATTAAATAATAATTAATAATAATAATTAAATAATAATAATAACAACAACAACAACAATAATAATAATAATAATAATAATAATTTTAAACTTATATCAAATACAACAATCCCCTGACTGGGGAAGTTGCCAGTGAAATGGCATAAAGTTTAACTCCCATTAATGATGACTAATAAAATGGATGAGGAACTTACACATTTTCTTTCAGTTAGGAAAATATTAGAGTAGATGAGAAGGAAAAAAAAAACTGAACTTAGTACTTCTTTGCATATACTTGTCAGTCTACACTTTCTGAACAAATTATATCATTATTTAACATTTTTACTTTTTTATTATTATTATTATTATTTTTTTTTCTCAAGAGAAAAGAGTAAGGCATCTAAAGTTCACCTGAAGTTTAAAATAAAAAATGTAGGTCTTTAAACAAGGAATGAGAATAGTGCAACCCTCTGAATTATAAATTATGAAATCTTGTTTCTGTTTTGAGCCTGGATTTTCTCTGAAGAATTTTTTTCCCATCACCCCCTTATTCATCTTGTCCATTTGAAAAATGTTGAAAGTGGTAGGTATTTTGGTAGGCTACAGCATAGTGACTCCTCAGTGCTCGAAAGATACCTGGAGCTCTGCATGCATTATCTTTGAATTAGTAGAAAGTGTTAAATATTAGTAGGAAGGTAAAATCTTTTACATAAGGCAAAACTAGTGTAATCCAGTTATGGTTTTCACTGATACGTGGAAACTGAAAGATTTTGTAGCTGCACATGTACATACACTGCTACTTCTGGGTAGATGGTGATGGTATATTCCAGGAAAAATAGAAACAAATGGAGCTTATACCTCTAACTTGGATGATACAAACTCAGTAGACAAATTACTACTTTTTTTTTTTTTTTTTTTTTTTTTTCTCATTTCTAATCTGTAATAGTATCTATCTAAAGGAATAAGTGATATATATATATATGTGTATATATATGTTTCACAGCTAGGGAAGAAATTACTCAAGGAGAAAATCTTACTTTAAAGGAAGTGTCACATAAAAGAGGAACTCTATGGGTCCTAATTTGTCTGTTTTGGTAGAATGAAGAAATTTTTGAAATCCCAGCACCCCAGCTTCCTCAAGAACAACTTGGTATCTGTAAGGCAGGATCACCAGTCATAGGCCCATGTAAGTGACAATGACCACTGTCAGTTGCCGACTGAATTATTTCTCAGTTCATTCATCCATTATCTAGCAAATAAAGTGTCATCAATCCTTTTAGAGAAGGAACATACAATAGAAAAATATTTAAATGTTGTCGCTTGATTTTTTTTTGTAGCAAAGAATATTTAAAAAAATAAATACTCAGAGTAGGGGAAAAGAGACAGTTGAGGGACCGTGGTGGGACTGGCACAGATCCTTCCTGAACCAGTAGAAGATACAGACCAAATTGTTCGTCACTGGCATGCTAACATCCTGAGATTCATAGTGAAGCTTCATTTGATCTGAAAGTTTGGTACTGCCTCCATTGTAATCACTGAGGTTTGTGTTCCGCAGCCTAGAACTCTTGCCACTATATCTAATTTTTACAAATGTTTTATTTTGACATAATAGTTTAAAACATTTAGAAAAAACAGACATGCAAAACCTGTGAGTGATTACGCTATTGACATTTAAAGAGTAAATTTCATCTATTAAATTCATATGTGGGAACTAAGAGACAGAGGGAGACAAGACTCCCTAAAGCCCAAGATCCCCGAAATGTGTGCATGATTGACTTAGGACTACAAAGCAGGTTGCATACACCTGCTACACACGTGATGTGGCCTCATCAAGCATATACATCTTATGATACCTTCACAAACTACTAAAGCCTAGTTCCAGCTTTTTCCTCAACAATTTTGTGATGCTCTTTCACCTAGTGGCAATGTTTCTTTCTTAAATCTCTATAAAGCTTGTACCTATGTGAGGGTGAGAAGAGCTGTTTGTCTTTCCAGTACCCAAAAAATGAAGTACCCTTTATTCCTTGATGGATAACTCACGTATTTTCAGGCAGAAATACCTGAAATTAGATGGAATTGCTTTTACATAGCAATTTGTTGCACAGAGGCTGCATGGAGCAAAACCAGCATCTGATGTTGTACATCCTCTGCAGCAGCAGATGAAAGAGGAAAAATTGAGACAAAACGGAAAATAGTGAAAGGTCACTTTTGTTGGGCTTGCACAGAAAGAGTTGTCTCAAGAAACAATGTGTACTTCTGGAATAGAAGGAATCTGCTTTCTGGATGCTAAACCTGGGTGGTATACTGACACTTAGTAACTTAGGAATGCAATATCCTACCTGCACAGGTAGGAATGTAGCACAACAGTTGTCTAACAACTGGAAATCAATACTATGGTAAATACCAATCTCTTAAGAAGAGACATTATTGTTACAAAAGAGGCAAAAAAAAAAAAAATGTTTTGGGCAAAATTCTGTATCCATTTGTGCATCTGGCTTTGTCACAACAAAACAGCAGGCATGGAAGCTGCTTCCCCCTCCCTTTGCTCTCCAGCCTCCTAAGCAGCCTGCTGCTTCGGTAACATTTCTTTTATTGATAGTGAGCATAATTGGATGCAGGGGCTTGGTACTGGGATCAGTGAATTTCTCAGGATGGCTTCAGAAAGACTTGGATCAGATGTTCATGAGCTAGTGGCTCTATTTCTTAGCAGGAGTATGGTAGCAAAACATTACAGTGAAGTTTCCTAACTAGTAAAGCTCCTCTAATGAGTTGTACTATAGTATACGACAGTGCAGTGAAAAAAAAGGGGAAAAAAATGTTGTACACAAAATTATCCTTGTTGAAAAGAGTGAATAGAGAAAATATAGGATAGAACAAAACTCCTGGTAGCTTATATAAAGTAATTTAGAAAAAGCGGTTTGATATCAGAGTTACTAATATCAGGCTCCCCAAGGTTTCTTCAGTCCTCCTGTAAATAAAATGAGGACAGGTTTCAGTCCAAGTGAGCTTCAGGATCATGTCCAGTAATGATATTTTATGCACACTTTGTTTTGTGCTGGTGTACACAGGCTCTAACAGACTTCACATCAGGCTGAAAGCGTTCAGCCAAAGAAGAGGTGCAGTTATTTAGCTCTCTCATCTGCAGAACATAGGGGAAAGGCAAATGGCGATATTGAGGTGTTTGCGAGGGAGGTAGTTTCTCTAAGCGAGTTACTCCATGCTTTGCCTTGCAGAAGCTGATCCCAAGGTTTGTAGCCAGGCTTGCAAATGTGCAAGGGAGGCAGAGCCCCTGCCTGAGCGCCACACAGTCCTTCCTGAGCCTTTCTCTGCAACTAGGCAGTGCCGGGTGGCTACGTCTGCCCTTTATGTCTTTCTTTCTCCTTTTATTGTGGCTGGAGCTGCAATCTGAGCAGAGTGACATGGGGAAGGCCTGATCCCTATTCTGACCTGTTGAAGACTGTGATTGTCTAGCTAAAGGCTGAAAGGACAGTACTCTGCAGCGGGTCTCCTTGTTTGGTGGAAATGGTTGAAACTCTGCCACCTAACTACCAGCAAAACACTGGTGCTATTTTGAAGCACCTTTTATTTTTTATTTAATTAGATAGATATCTGCAGATTTGGGGACTACCTTTTTTATTCCTCCCAGAATCTTCTAATTGACAAAAATAAGACCTAAAAACATATATATCCCTGCATTACTAAATCTATGTAAAAACAAAAAACAAAACCTGATTTAATATATTTTAGATAGCTTAAGCAGTACATACTGTCTTACATATGACAAGGTTTCTTAAGCTTTATAAATTTTGTTTGTAAGGTATTAATGAACAGTGCTTCAGTAATGCAATGCAAACATCATAGCTAGAATGGAAATAAACATCTTATTTTCTTGGCAAAATTATCATTACCCTGTGCAGAGGAAAACCCTCTGTAGTTGTCTTTGTTGCCACCACTGCTGCACTTTCTCCCCAGGATAGCCCATTGTTTGCTGCACTCCCTCAGCAAGCTTTTTTGTAGGGCTTTTGGATGCTGGAACTTCATCTGATTAAATGCCTTGTACAGCACCTAACAAAATTAACTGCTTACCCTGAACAATGGTACCATGCTATAAATACCTAATGAGAAAAGGGCTCTCGTAGTGTCAACCTGGAGTACTCACCCAAAGTTTTGTAGAAATTTCTCTGTATTGGCACTGAGGCGATGCATTTGGGCTTAAGCACAACAGCTCTCTCACCTTGCCTTTTGTGGCATGAAAGAAGGACACAATGGTTTTGGACTTATTTCTGCAAAATTTGAGCACTCGTAATTCCTGCTTACATCAGCAGCAGAGGAGAGCACGCAGCTCCTGGCACTAATTTCTGCCCTGCCCAGAAATTAACTTCAAGAGCCTCAAAATTGTCATTAAAATTCAATTGTTTCCCTTCACATTTACACATCCGCCCCTGGAAAAACAGCCATTGTGTAACTTCTGCCCCTCTCCCTGGAGGTGTTACCAGGAGGTTAATTCACAACGGGGATGGGAAGGTTGTAGCCCAAAATGTTGACTGAAAAGACAGAGGCAAGAAAATGAGCTTACCTTCAACCCCTCTGGCTCCAACACTGAACTATGTAATAATGTGAGTGTAGGATTTCACTGCTAGATTTTCACATTGGTTCTGCTTCTGTCTTGGCTACCATGCAAATATTTATTACTTTCTATTTTATTGCTGTTGCTTTATGACATGACCGCTTGACCACTATATCATGAAAAGAATGCAACTTTTTTTTTTTTTTTTTTTTTTTTCCAATTTTTTATTTGATTAGATGTTGTAGATTTTCTTGGTTAATAGGTCCCTAGCTAGTATAAACTGGTATGGCTACACTGATTTCACTAGAGCTACATCAGCTTTCACCAGTTGCGTGCCTACTTTGTAGTATGTGGCTCTGACCAGCTAATTACTTTACCATAACACAGTATTCAAATATAGTGATGGAATTTAAGGTTCTGACTGGTGTTAGGTAATTAAATGTAAATAAGTGTATTAGTCTTTAGAGTACAATCTTTTTCATTTTTCTCACCATTTTCTGTCACAAACAACCATATTAAAACTGGTGTCCTCTCCTTCCTACTGGCCTCTTGGCTGCCTGCTAGGGGCCCGCAGGTGTAAAACGAAGGATGGGTTCGGTATCAGCACATTTCACTTACAGCACTAGAAATGAGCATCTTTAACGCACCAAATGAGCTAAATGACAGGGGAATGCTTCCAGACGGCATTCCAGGGCTGTGAAGGCAACCCAGGGACCTGTGGTCCAACAGGCTTTGTAACGCTGAACCATGCTGAGAAAGGCCTTCCTGCACGCTTCTGTATACCATTTTTTACCTACATTTGTCAGATCTTTGAAAGCACAGCTTTTTGTTTTGCCTGAGGATGTACTTAGGCATTCTGAAAAGTCAGAAGACTTGCTGAACTTTGAAGGCTAGGGACTGTAAATGGGTGGCTAGCAGGGTCAAGATGGAGCTGAGGTACTTCAGACCAAAATTATTTAAGGTCCAGTATTGACTTGGTCATCTTCTGACTTAACGTAACAGGTGCCTCCTCTACATGAAGTCCTGCAGTCTTAGGGAAAACTTAGTTCATACAGTGTTGGGTTTCCATAATGAAGCATCACAGGTGCTTTCTTCTTAACTGCAACAGTATCAGTCCCTCTGTCTTTATATAAAACATAGCAATTAAAGAAATCAAGTTCAGGGATGAAGGGTTTCATGTTTCCTCTTCCAGTCTATAAACTATTCTATGTGTAGGCTTCTTCCGCTCTTCCTTTTGAAGCTCCACCATCAGCGTTTAAGGTTATTCAGGCCAAAGAAAGGGAGCAGCAGGGAGCATGACTGCAGCCTGCTGTGACAACACTGAATTATGTGGGGTAATCCTGGATCTCTGGCTTCCAGGACTTCTTTAGCATTCATACATTGAGAATAAAACACATTAATGGGCTTTTGAGAATTCCTGAGATATGACCTGGATCATAGATAGAGCCTAACTGCCATTAAACATAACACCTTCTTGGCAGCCATTCCTCCCGTGCATCCTCTGCCTTTAAGATCTATTTTGGAGAGGCAAGAGGCATTTTCGAAATCTTGTAATCAGCTCCTGTCTACAAAGGAATCAGGCCCACTGCAGGCTGTTTTATCCTGTGCTTAGCATCTTGTATGTATGGCATGTGAAAGGGGAAGAGGGCTCAAACACCATTTGTACTTTAAATAATTGTGTCAGTGGTTACACTATCCATAATGTTTGTATTTTCACAAAATGCAGTGTTTGTGGTTAACTTCTAGAGAGCAGAAATGAGATACAGTTCTAGTATTGGTTCAGACTGTACCACAGCCCATCTGTCAAGGGCATCAGGAAAGGTGCCAGTGAGCATCATACAATTTGTCTGCTACATATATAGAGTATCAGCACTTGCTCGTGGCACTTTGGCAACTTCTATCTATGTCAAGCAAGACAAAGTCTGATTCCTTTACTACTTAATACAGTTGGTTCAAGTTTCTCCAACACTTGGCTCAAAACTTGTTAGAAGTCAGGCTGCAAAAGTCAGGAGGTGAACTTTCTTATTCCGCGAGAACTTGGATCCAACATTAGGTGAGGGCCCCACCCTGATCCTGATCTCTGATAAATATACTTTTCAACGTTGCATTACTGCTAGTGTGAGAGCCAAATGTCTACACTGATATTTATGTTCAGCCAAATGGAAGCTCTTTTTTTTTTTTTTTCCTGATTTATAAGTATGTTATGTTTTACAGACATGAGTAACCCATGTGGGATATCTTTCCCACAGAGTAAAACCAATGTAAATTCACATGACTCAGGGATTTGTTTCAATGCTCGTGTATAAACTCTCATTAGAAATGATTACGCTTAAAGATCAAAAGAAAAGTACACTCGCTTGTATTAATGTTTAATGCATAATTCACATTGTTAGAACAAAAAACAAAACAGTCAGTGGTTGTTATGACAAATATTAAACATTGGCACTACTAACCAATTCCCAGAGAGGATCCTTCGTTTCACGACATTGGCTGTGTGCTGAGATTTCCTCTTGCATCTATTACGCCATTGTCTCTGAGACCTCTACATTTTAAAGACCTCTTCCTTCCCTACAGGGATCAGCAATCCCCCTGTACTAGCACAGGTAGGGCAGACCTGAGACACCCTCTCACTGCAGGTGCCTCCCGTTTCTGGAGAGCTCTCAGTGGCAGCAGTGTAAAATAATCTAATCCAGTTGTTGACACAAGTGTGATTTTAGATATGGCATGTTCCTGTATGGTCCAAAGCTCTCCTGGCCTTCAATCTCAGCCTACTTTCAGCCTTACTATCAAGACTAGGCCCATGTTCGATGTTACTCAACACAACAGGATTAAAGAGCTTGATTTTTACCTTCCTTGTTCAATGCTTTCTTTCTTACCAGAGAGCTTCATACTTAAATAAGCAGGCTAAGCATGAGGGGGGCGTATGTGAAATCCATTCCCTGTATCCTTCAACCAATACCAGCACAGTGGAGCAAAACCATGCTCATAATCACAAATTGAGCTTAAGAAGAATCACATTTGCAGAATCAATGCCTGTTACACAGAGTAGCAGGGCTGCTCAATGTATATATAGGAAGATCCATGGGTACCCTCTGCCTTCCCACACCTTACAGTCTTTCACACAAAGTAATTTTTTTCCACATATCTTCATAGCATTTATTGACTTTTTCTATGCCAGCGTTTAAATTTGTAACACCTAGTTTTTGTATTTATGTTTCTCTTTGAAACTTTGCTGTTTTACTAGCTGAGCTTACATCACTTTTTTTACATTTTTTTTTTTTCCTAAAAAAAAAAAAAAAAAAAAAAAGTTTGATATGTAGCAGCCTTAATTCAAGTCAAAGAGTCACCAAACTTCCAAGGAAGGTCTGTGGCACAGAATGACATTTGAAGAGCTTTCTGCTTGACATGAAGGTGCAAAAAAATTTCCCTTTCTCATTATCGTTTTGGTAGTTTTCCTGTACACCAGTAGTGACACAATACACCTGATTCAGTCCTCCTGTACCCACCCATTCAGAGCAAGTAACTGCCTGAGACTGAGGTAGGCTCTTCCTGAATCAGGTCTCTAAACAAACTGCGAAATTAGCTTCCTGTTCCTGAGGTGCCTCCTGAGAGCCCCATTGTTCTGCAAGCCATCCTGTGCAAGTTTGCGAGGTTCCTCATGCAGGAACTAGTATTGTTGCATTATAAAGGGTGCTTCACATAGACACTACTGCTTTGAATGGCATGTAGTCAAAGTACAAGCAGATCATGGCTGTTTAAGAGGACATAGCAGACCTTTGGGTTTTGTTTTCCTTTTGTTAACAACCTACTCAAAAAAATTATGATCAAGAACCCGGTATTTTCTCCAGTAGAGAGCTGACTGTCTGTTCCAACACAGCTGAGAATGTACTCAGAGTACGCATTGTTTATTTTTTTTGGTGGTGGTGTGGGTTGTGTTTTTTTTTGAAGTGCACATGGAATTGCTGTCCTTGACTTGATCATAAGTGCATAGCCGTTGTGAGGTTTCTGTTAAGAAAGAAAAACCTGTAATGAATTAAATATGCCTCGCAAGGAAAGAAGTAGGTCAAATGTTGAGCTAAATTAACCTTACGTTATATAGAAAAACTACATACATTGTGTTGTTTTCACGTGTGCAACTTTGGACTTGTCTACACACAAAATTATTCCAAAACACTTACTAGCTACACTGCAATAATTACTCTCGACTAAAACCATGTGTGGACAAATTTTATGCCAGCGTAAGAATCCACTTTCTTGAAGTCTCTTTATCCACTTTAGAAGTGGATTAAGTGAAACCAGGAAACAGCTCTGTCATTCCAGAATGAATGAGGCACCTGGGCACAGTTCTGCTTTACATTCAGACTCTACCTTAATCCAGCACAATTTTGCTGGGCTGAGAGGCTCTTAAGATATATCTACATAGCAAATGAACTTGTGATTATAGACATACCAACCTTTCTTTTACTCTCGCTGGCGTGAGTAACAGCAGTAATGAAAGATGGTGGCAGACACTTCAGTGTAGCCTATTAACTGGAGCATACACGCAGGAAGCCTTCTGGTTGTGAACAACCTATGCTGAAATCCACCTCATCACGCCCTCACTTCAGATACTACACACGTCCCTGTACTAATGCCGGGGTGGGAATGCCTCTCTACATCTCTGGTGTGTACATGCACCAAAAATTGCATATGCGATAGGACTGTGCTGCTGAGCTAAATGGAAAACAGGTGAATCTAACTTCAGAGGTTAATCACATTGGAGGAGACGCATGGCTCACACATTTTTAATATACACACCTTTGACAACCAAATAAAGTGTCAGATGTGCGACTACATAGGCCAAATTAAATATGCTGCAGACAAGCACAGCTCAGTTGATTTCATTGGGGCTGAATTTGGCTCCATAGGCAAGTTCTTGCTTATTTGACTAATACTTGTTTTGTTGCCTATCTTCTCATTTCTTGTAATGAAATTAATGCACTTTAATATTCCTTTCAATGCATTCCAAAAATGGCAATTTGATTAACTAATTCCCTTTTAAAAGTGTAACAATCACAAGTAAAATCTCCCTGTTATGAGAGGTATGGAACAACTGCAAATGGCATCTTGGGTAGCTCTGCCATAACCTTCATCTTTTTTAAACAAATTGCCCACATCAATCAGCAGAGCCTCATTTAAAAATGAATGGCAAAATATAGACAACAACCGGCGCTTTTCAAGTCTACCAAAAATGTACAGGTAATGTACCCTCTGCGCTGCTGAGCTCTGTTGAGACAGTATACTTAAGACAAACAAAAATTTAGTCTAAATGCTGCTCAAAACAATTTCAAAACAGAAACATTAGACAAACTAGTCTTTATAGCCAAGCCAGAAAGCACCTCGAGCAGCTTGGGTTAAAAATAAAAAGTACTTTCAATTTCACTCTCCTTAAAATGGTGCTTGGACTCCCTAATATTCTGAGAAGGACTTTTTTTTTTTTTTTCCCCAGTTTAAAAGCAGTCTTTTTCCAGTGGAAATAGACTATCTCAGGATTTAAAATAACAGCTGCTCCAGAGTACTGAGTCTGGCAACAGAAAAGGTTTATGCATTTATGCTAGCTTCTCCCTGACTTTATCCTCGTAAAAAAAACTGGAAGTGCAAAACCTGATTAGTAACAATATTAAACAAAGGCAATCTTCCCTTTTATTGTATTTAAATTAGGAAAATTAAGTGTTAATGCTAATATTAAAGATGAACAGATGTAGCTGCAAAAATAATTTAGTTTCAGCCCTGTTTTGTGTTCCTTTGTGAACTCCATGGTGCTAACTAAGTGTATATTGCGAGTCCTTGTTAAAACGGGTGGCAAGAAATGCAGCATGGCATGGAGAAACTTGACTTTGGGCTTTCCTGAGCGCCCTGTGGTCAGCGTGCAGATGCAGTTTGGGATATTAAAAGCGTATGTATGTAACAACTTAGCTTCAGCTGAAAAGGCCAAGTCTGCGCCACCATGGATACCTAGGAGTGAGGCCTAGCTCTGAAAATACACAAGTATGAGCACAGGAGTAAATCTATACATCTTAAGCTCCTGAATTCACATATACTTACAGGATTTCCCTCATAGGAGTCCAAAACCCAAAGGAAGATATCCAAGCATGTTGCCAGCCCCTGCCCCTGCTCATAACTATGCCCTGGGCACGCAGGTGACCATGCCGGTGGCAGCAGGCCTTATCTCCCTGCGTGGTGGCATGGGACGCTTTGGGACATGGCTGCACCCCAGCAGCAGTGCGTGAGGGTGAGCTGCACACCCCCAGCTCAGCCTGACACCATCTCACCAGCAACCTTCATGCCCTGGCCCACAAGGAGCATGACTGGAGCATGCATCCACCCGTGTACCACACCAGCCTACACCGTGGGGACTCGATGTGGATTTGGGGGACCCGGACCTCATTTGCAGTCCCTTCGGGGTGCTTTATTTTTTGCCCCAGTTCCATTCCCCTCCCCGCACGGACATGGCGGGCTGGCAGCATGTGCGTGGCAGCGTGTTGCCGGCCGTGCTGTCCCATCTGAGCGCATCTGTGCTGCTGGAGGGTGGCAGCCCCACCACCCTCATTTCGGTGGATGTGTTTTTTTTTTTTTTTTCTTCCCCCCCCCCCCCCTGTTTTTTTTTTTTTTTGCGTGTGTGCTTTATTTCTCCAGGTGGGACGTGGCGGTGCCCAGCGAGGCTGGCCTGGCGCTGATCGTCACCCTGAAGGTAAAATGAAAGACAAAAAGATGAACGCATGCCTGCTCCCCCGCGCCCGCCACCATCGCGGGCCGGCAGCCCCCGCCGCGCGCCGGATTTCCTGCCTCGGCTTTTTTTTTTTTTTTTTTTTCTCCCTATCGTTTCGCCGAAAAGATTTAAAAATTAAAAAAAAATAAAAAAATAAAAAAAATACCCGCATGCAGAGAAACGTGCACGTACCCGGCAAACGAGCCCGAGCAAAAAACCCCGGCCGCTTCCCCCTTCTCCTGCCAAGTTATCATTGAGAAAACAGCCAGGCGGAGTGACGTCCCGGGTCAGGCCGAGTGCGGAGCGGCGCTACCAAGGCGGCAGGGAGGCCCGGAGCCGCCAGCGGGGCCGGGGCCGCGGGGCCGGGGCCTCCGCCGCCCGCCCGCCGCCGCCCTCCGCCCGCCGGGGCCGCCCCCGCCGGGGCCGCCCGCCCCGCGCCCCCCTCGCCCCCCGCCGCGGCTCCCCGCGGCCCGAGCCCGCCGGCGGCTCCCCCCTCGGCGGCGGAGGTCGCGGGAGCCCGGCTGGAGGAGGCGTGTGTAAAGATTTTGCAATGTCCCTGCATGGTGTTGTAGACTTTGCGAGCAAAGAAACCGGCTTCGGCTTCTTTGAAAGCCCCGGCGACTCACCTGACTAGCCTGCCTGCCTGCGGTGCCGAGCGGACCAGGTAACGCCGGGACCCCCCTCCCCCGGCCGCTGACATTGCGGCGGGGGCGGCGGGCGGCGGCCGGCAGCGCAACCCCCCCCCCTCCAAAAAAAAAAAAAAAAAAGAAAAAAAAAAAAAAGAAAAAAAAAATCCCAAGCCTTAGGGGACTAGCAGCGGCTCCCCCCAAAAAACCCAAACCGTGGGCACTGCACTTGCCCCGAGTCCCCCCCCCCCCCCCAAAAAGCCGCCCCCCCAAGCCCGCAGCCTCCCGTGGTGTTGGTCTCTCGGGCAACGATTGAAAATTATTGGGGTGCGGGGGGTGAATTTTATGCTTTATGATTATTATTAGGGCATTTATTCCCCGCCCTTCCTGCCGACCCCGCAGGTCTCTCCCCCCTCCGTCCTCCCCCCCCCCCAGCCGGGAGCGCCGGGGAAGTGAGGAGGCGAAAGGGAGCCCAGAGTTTGGGGCCGGGGTCCCGGGGTGGCGGCGGGCTTCAACTTTAACCTGGGGGGGCTGGCCCCGGCCCCGGCCCCTTGCCCGACCTCCCCTGGTCGCCCCGTCCTCGGGGGGGGCTGCGGAGAGGCGAAGTGCGGCAAGTCGGTGGGTTTGGAGGGGCTGAGCCCGGCCCAGGGGGTCTCTGCCCCCCAAAACCCAGCACCCCTCCTCAGGCCCTCGGAGGTGTTTTATTTATTTTCTTCTGGGGGGGGAGGCGCTGGGTCCGCGTGCTGGCCGCGAGAACCGGGGACAGGGCTGGGGAGCGGGGGGCGAGCAGAAAGGAGCCGGGGAGCGGGGAGGGCAGGTGGGTGGCAGCGTGGGCAGGGCTCGCCTTTCCCTCCCGCAGCTCCCCCGGGCCGGCCTGCAGCGGGGGGGCTCCAGGGCTGGCTGCCGAGCGCAGCCCCGCAGGCAGGGAGCTGACCCCACGCCTCACACCGCCGGCCGGGAGGGAAACCCGAGCGTCCTCTGCAGAAAACCACACGAGTTTGCAGCGTTTCGTAGCAGCCCTCTCTTAAATGCGAAGTGCAAAACTTATCCGATGCGTTTTTATTATTTTTTTTTTTCCCCCTCTTCCCAGTTTTATTCCAGAGCACAAAATGTTCCCGTGTAGCACACATGCAGTCAGTCGCTGCTAGGATGGGAGTAGTTTCCAATCTAACCTACATTAGCTTATACATGGTGCGCGGGTTGCGTTTGCTCTGCAAATATGCCAGGGCTGAGAATGACGAAATGACTCATATGGTTGTGTTCCTCCTTGCCTCGAGAGTATCAAGGTGGCCCTTGTTCTGCGTGCTGGGGGGCTGGGGAGGGGAGGGGGCGGTTAATGCCTCCGCTGGAATCTGGCAGGTCTCCTTTTAGAGGACTTTCCAGTTTAAAATGTGCCAGGGGCAGAAGAAGGTAAACATGACATTCAGCGTGCTCATTATCAAAATAAGGAAAAACAAATCGATTGCATTAACTGTGTGTGCAGTATCACGGTTATTCCATAGTATTCCCCCTCCCACCCCCCTCCCCGAAATTAAAAGGTTGCCACTGGAGTGCTGTGTCCCTATCTCCAACCTAGCACCACTTATTACTGCAACAGCATTTCAATATTAAGTGATCTTGGAGATATTTCATCTTTCATTTTGAATCCTGAATTTGAATCAGCATTAGAATGTCAGGGCTGCAAGATAAGGTATAACAAACTAAGTAGACAGCTGAAGGGCTGCCGGTGAAGGTGCTGCTGAGAAGGATATCTTGGGCCGTTCGCAGTAACCTTGTTTACAGGGACGATTCAATTGCAACCTGAATTTCAGAGAGAGCCTGCCTGGACTAATGCCTGTGTGTTTGAAACTGATCACGAGTGTCTTGCATTGTAAACCCTCTCTCTG
The DNA here is from genome assembly GCF_009819795.1 of Aythya fuligula. Classification (NCBI taxonomy): domain Eukaryota; kingdom Metazoa; phylum Chordata; class Aves; order Anseriformes; family Anatidae; genus Aythya; species Aythya fuligula. Next base: position 19,815,715 of record NC_045561.1, on the reverse strand, counting down.
CCTGCATCGTGTACTCACTGAAACTTTTCTGGAAGGTTATTATGATTTTCTGATATGAAAATTAAGATGTTTTCCTAACAGGAACACTGCTCTTTGAACTGGTGTACATAAGCAACAAAGTATTCCTGAGGTTTGATTATTTATTTATTTATTTATTTTGCCTCTGATGTGTTACACTGGTCGTTTTCACTTTACGCATAAGGCTTTGATTTAGTATATTCAAGTCTCAGCGGTTTTGAACATATTTTACAGCACACGAAGTCGGTTCAAGTCAGCATGTGAAAAGATGCACGTTGTAATGAGGAACAAGTCTGTCGTGGTCTGCTCAATTTTTGTTTTCTTTTCTTAAAGCTGTTCCAGGAAAATCACGTGCATTCAGAGTGGGTGCTAAATGCCAGCAGCCACATTAATGAAGAAAAAATGCTGTCGAAATACTTTGGAATAATAAATAGGATATGTAATGGTCAACCACAAGATAAAAATTTTACACAGTGTTTTTATGGCTCTAAATTGGCTGCATTGTAAACCAAGCTTACTACTCTATTAAGTCATCATACTTTTCAATTATTTAAGATTTCTAGCCAAGCTATCTAATATTGTCTTCATTGTGCATATCAGAAAATTATATATAAGGTTGTAATTCCTTGTTGTTAGTCTGTGAGGGCTTTGTTGCAGATCGGGGTTTAATTTTGACTTATCAGGACAAATATTACAAAGCATGCACGCAGGAAAATGATATGGAAATAGCCCCAGTCCTACAGAATGGGGATAGTTACAGCACTGAAATGTACCTAATACAATTTGAGATCCACTCACTAAGAAACCTTGACAGTATCTGCCTTCCAGGTACTGTGCATTTGGAAATACTATATCTCCATTTAAATGCAGATCTTCAGTTTTCTCCAGGGGGCAGTTGGCGAATCTTTCGATTGAACCACTAGTACTAGAAAAACTAACTGCAGATTTACCCATGAACAAGAGACCCTTTCAAGTCTGCCTGTTTGAAATAATGATTTTAAAATTTCCCAATATTGCAATTTTAGATTGATTTAAAATGCCTTTTCAGAAGTCACACAAAAGGAATGCTGTCTTTTCTCCAAGTAGCACAATGTTTGCACACTTATTTAGCAGCCTAAAGAGAGATAACATTACAAGCAAGTGCTTTGTTTTTGCATGGCTATTGTGTATGCATGTGAGTTTTGTCAAATGGACAGAGCAGTCTTGCTTTGATTTTGACCTAGATTCATCCCGATTCTTCCTATACAGCTAGTACCTGCTTATTTCCTGCTGTGAAAATAGGAGAACAACTGTTGATGCTATCTGGCAGGGGCTGCGTGGGCAATGGACACTCTACACTGGTGCTACGGTTAGAAGGGGGTGCAAGCAAATACTCCCTCTCATGTGATTTTTCATTCTTTTAGAGTCCGATTCAAAGGAAGACAGAAAAAAAAATGGGTGTAGTGAGTTTGTTTCTCTTTCCATGTTGGGCAAGCACATTTTGCACACTTGCACTGGTGAACAGGGCCATGTTTTATTTAAAACAAGTCTTAGGTCCATTTTATTCTATAGTCATTTGAACCTCAGTGCCAGCAGGTGTCAGCCGTCCTTTGAGGGGCTTGTCCTACCCAGTCCAATATCCGTACTGTTTGCTAGGTGTCTGGTTGGCAGTGTAGCCCAACCCCAGGACATGGGGAATGGGAACTACCTCTTGGAGTGAAGGCAGAACAAATGGCCTGGTGCAGGGGAGATAAAAGATCCTGGCCTTTTCCTGACCAGTACCAGGTGCTGCATGCATTCATTGCTCTCTCTCTCTCTCATCCTGAGCATCTCTCAGGATTCTGCCCCTGTCCCTGTGCCAAGCTGCAGAGATAGCACCCATATTATGCTCACCTGTTAATGGCATATAACCCATTGGCTTCAGTACCCTGGAGAAATCACTCACTTCAGCCTCTGCGTGGATTTTGGGCAGATCTGGAAAGTTGAAGCTCATGTGCACCAGCATTAATGGCAAAGGTCCCATTCAGCTTAATTGATGGTGCTATCAACATCTGCAGGTTTGCATTTCTGGTGGAAGCCACAATGGGATGGACTTCTTAAATGAGCGTTTTGCATACTGAGGTTGAAAGGAAAGTTGAGCCTGATACATTAACATTCTGTCCTTATCGTTCTTTTGACATCAGTTGAATTTCTGCAAATGGGCAGAAGTAGGCATGAGAAGGAGATTAGGAGACGAGCTCTTCACAGGCACATGCTTTTTGCTGGCATACTGATCAGTGAAGATGCTTCTTTGCTGAAAACCGTGTTCTAAGTCAAGTCTCGGCATGCACAAACCTGCACATGCATATACAAGCTGAGCAGGGCCTATCCTGTGTAACACAATTTTTGCCTTTAATATCTGAGTAAGATCTCATATTGTAACTCAACCATTAGGGGAAAAGAAAATGGAACTTTTCTCAAACAGCTTTTCTGTTGGGGAATCTAGTGGCAGTTGCTTTGAAGCATGTGTAATTGATTATCATACATTTATTTTAAAAAGGAGACATAACAAGGAATCTAACATGATGTTTTGGAATATATCTTCTCCCCACAATGTTCTTGAGGGAAATGTAAGGTTGCAGGCATCATTTCATGCCCTGTATGTTTTTGAACATAAATCAAAGAAATTGTTGGAGAGTTATAGATGTTCATAGCAACTGTAGCTATAATAAACACATGCAGTATATATTTTCCAAGCTATTTTGTATGGGTGAAAAGCTGAAGCTGGCGTTTTGTACGAACAATTCAACTTAATCACTGAAAATTTATTTCCTAGTTAGCATGGATTACCAGCGTAGCATGAAGTCGTACACCTTGGCTTAAGTACATCTGGTTGTGAAGCCTTGGTTAAAACTGGGAAAGGATTTAAATTGGATCTAGACACCTTGAATGAATTATTTCAGATGTCACATTTATTGTGATGCCTCCATGGCAATATTTACATCTATGTTATCACTTATATTGGTTTCAAAATATGCTGGATGCTTTAGGGAGCAAATAAAAGACAAGAACAGTATGAATGCCCCCACCACCACACACACACACACACACACACAATTTTAATTGCACACATAGTACAAAATATGACTATAGTAAATAAAACAGGAAGGAGAATCCTGACTGATCAGGTGGTGCAGATCTGCAGGTTTGAACAGCACAGAGCTTAGGCATACAAGTCTCTGGGTGATTGCATTAGTTTTGTTTTAAAGTCTTAATAGATGAAAAGGGACAAGTGACTTTTGCGGAGGAATTTCCATGAGAGGAGGATAGAGACTTGAGTGAGGATGAGGAAAGTGTTCCTTTCACTGACAAGGATCCAAACGTATTAAACTGCTAGAAAGAAAATCCAATAGTTGCAGTTAATGTGTATATGGACAGCCTGGGGATAGGACACATTCAGGATCTGTGCAGAAATTAGATAGGGTCTGGATGAACCAAGTTTGGGACTTGATGTTCAAGCAAAGTGCTGAGCCTCTGAATAAAAGAGGTAGGGCTGTTTCATGGGGTCTGGTCTTCCACCCACTTTCAGGTGTAGCCCTCACTACTCTATGTATTCCTATTTCAGTCACAGATGGATAATTAAAAATAGTATTGCTGCTGAAAATTCGGAGACTAGGTAAAAGATCTGACTTTTAAAAGTGTCATGGTGTGTCTGTTGGACTTGTGTTTTATTGTGGTTACTTTCAGTAATTCCTTTTTTATTGCAATAGCCAGAAATCCCTTTTTAAAAGAGAAAGGTGATATATTATTGCTCAGCTCCTGGAAACAGGGTTTTAAAATACGCAACAACTGAGAATTTGCACCATTTGTTTGTAGTATTAGTCTTCAAAGACATCCTCAGCAGGCAGTCATTTTAACTTTAGGACCTGTCTGAATTAAATAAGAGAGCTTTGTAGATGGTCGCGGCTGATGGAAGTAAGGAAGGCCTGGCCTGGCCCACCTCTGGCACCAGTACCACCCTGGAGGAGCATGGGGTTGGTTTTCTAGTTGGTTTCTATCCTTGACCCTGGACATGGATGGAGGAGGGCTGGGGGCATACAGCCTCTGACACCGAGTATGCTCAAAGAAGGCTTCCCCTTCTTTGTTTCTCTCCTAACTCTTGCTTCCCATCCTCTCCAAACATTTTTTGTGGCCTTTCCTTAACAGCTGGGCAGTCTTTTGCTGTCCTTTGCAGGCTGGAAAATGGACTTTGGGTTGTGACTGCACTCCTTGCCTTATACCACTCTGTGAAAACAAAACTCAGTGAGAAAGCCAGAAAGGGGTTAATAAGGAAAAACAGAAGGTTGCAGATTGAGGTATAGTTGGAAAGACTGGGAGAATAAATACTTTTGCAAATCCCGTGTCCCATGTGGTTGGGATGTGTGCATTTTTAAAGAAGAGTTGAAGGAGCAGTGTTAATGGATCCATAGTTGTGATGGATGGGACACGATTGCGTAGGAGATTTAAGGAGAAGCAGAATCTGTCCCTGAGAGGACATCCTCCAGCCTTGACAGGTTCTAGTTTGGTGGGGGTAGGGCTGCTGCATAGGTCTGGATTACTCTCCTTGTGCAGAATTTGGAAGATCCAGACTGTCCGTGTACACATGGGTATTTAGGGGCTCTTGGTGAAGAAACTTCATTCACTGAAATTCCTCCCTCCACTGGGGTTTTACTGCTTGTCTTAAAAAAGTGTCTTGAATTCCACCTGCCAAAAAGAGTTTGTTTTACTTTGTGCTGAATTTCTAACAGGAAAAACAAAACAAAACAAAACAAAACAACTTTCCTGCCGAATTACGGCCAAATGAGACCAGGTGGACAAAGGTTGAGAGCAAAGTATGTAAAGCCTGGGCAGCAGGTTGGGTACTGGAGCACAGAGAGCAGGTTGTCCAAGGTCACTGCTGCTCTTATGGCACAGCTCGGAGCTGGACTCAGGAGCTCAGGTTTTAGTCCATTACCTCTCTCCAACATGCAATCCCTGTCTCACAACTTGAGCAACGGAGGCAGAGAAACCTTGCTTTTGCAATGTGCATACATTTAATGGCTCTGGTTTCAGAATGGAGAGGAAAGGCGATGTGTTGAAGGTTACACAGCCAGTCCAGTGGCAGAGGCTGAAAAGGACCCAACTCCACCGCTGGGGTGGCAGTTCCCTTGCTTGCCCTGTCTCTCCAGGGTGAAGATGTATGTTTCTTGTCGGTACTTTCTTAATCCAAGAACATGAACTATGAGTACCCCTGAAAATTGGGGCAGAACTTGTTTGTGCTTGCAAGTGTGCATGCGTGTGCAACGTGCGTGCTCAGACATTGTGCGTGAACAGGTTCTCAATTATTTTCCTGTTTGAATCACTGAGCCTGCTGTCTTGATGTACTGTCAGTTTTGCTTTCTGCCCTTTGGAATAAAGTTCAAAATATTAAAGAAATAACACACGATATATTAGGAGCTAGAATAGTCATAGCGCCCAAGGGGAAAAGAGGGTGGTGAATAATCTGTCTTAAAAATACCCAGAAAAAAAACCTTAGCTACTCCTAACCAAACTCTGTGGTGGTGCACTTGTAAAGGGCACTCTTCTGAATTCTGTTTCTTAGGGTTGCTGGTTGTCCTGTGGGGAGAAGTAAGTCCCTCCTGGAAAGCAGCATGCAAGCTCTTTGGTCACGCTCTGGACATGGGTGCGGGGGACGTGTGGTCACGTTTATTCTTCTGAGCATTACCCTGGGCTAAGTGCTGAGGCAATTAAATTGGAATTAATTGTTGATAATTATTTAAAATCAAACGTTGCTTCCTGGTTTAGGAGCTGAAGCAGCTCTAAGCAGATATATTTTTAAATGTCACTTTTCTGGTTTTATTAGTTCACGTGGACACTGGTAAGCGCTGGAGGAACAGCCCCAGGTTCTGCCCGCCCGTCCTCAGTGCTGGGGTGCTGAGCTGTGGGCAGGGGTGGTGCTGGCAGATGCTTGGAGTCACAGTGTGACCTTGGTCAGAATCCCAAACTTTGCCAAATTTGGGCCACGGGGCTCCACAGTTCTGGTCCAACAGGGGACCATGTTAATAGGGTGTAAAAAAAATAAATAATAATAATAATTAAAAAAAGGATATTAAATAGAAGAATCAGCCTCCTCCCTCTCCCCAAATCTGTTAGTTTGTATTCTGTATCACAATAAAAAACAGCTGGGGCACGTGTGACTGATACAGGGCAGGTTTGGGATGAATTTAAGATAAATGAGATGCCCATTGCACTTATTTAACAATTCTAACGCATAAAATGCTTTTGGGCGCAGCTAGCAGCTCCTCATCTGCAATCAGGGCAAAGCAAAAGATACAGTGGCAAATTCTGCAGTTTGTAGTCCTGACACAGGCAAAACCTCCTCTTACAGCAAATGAGACTTTTTTGCTTTTGTTGTGGCAAGCGAGAATTTCAGATCAGAATTAATAGAAATAATAGAGTAAAACTACAGCTTCAGAAGTCCTTCAGGACATGCAGCAAGCCCCAGTGATTCGGACTGGGTGAAGTTGTCAAAGGTTGCTCTGCTCTCCAGAGCCTGGCAATAGCTCCACTGAAATGTGATGCCATTGGTTTTCAGCAAAGGTTTCTTTCTGCAGGGCTGCAAACAGAGATCAGCTGCTACTGTGTATACACAACTAGGGAGCAAATCAACCAGCACATTTAAGCAGCCTTTTTAACCCCGAGACTTTCCAAGATTTCTTCTTCACACAGGAAGTTTCCTTTATATTGTCAGATTTAGCACTTTGCTCATGTAATGAGATCAGAGCTAGGATCACTGCTGCACAGTAGAAAGACTTCCTTAAGACATTTGTCCTTGAAACTGCACCAAACTCTTGGAAGAACCCAGAACCTGTAAGTATGTATGCTATAGGCAGCAATAGCACAGAGCAAAGCTGCAATCAACCATTATACAATATCCGATTAGCAGTGCAGTAGGGTTTTTTTTTCAGATGTTATGTTACATTCATTTTCAATTTGTTCTAAGGAAACAAATCAATTCGGGCTTCTGATACAGTGACTTTGCAGTAGATGAGCTAGTAATATGTTTGATTTAACTATTTGTTGCTCTCATGTAGCTTGTGGGACAATTATTGTAGCCATCAAACCGTGGAGAACTTTTCTTATGTTTTTAGGCATTTTAAATGATTTTGGTATCCATTGTGCAAATAAGTTTTCTCTTTGCTTTCTGATTTTGGCAACCCCACCCTATGACAAACTATAAATAACAGGGCAAATGGAATTAGCGTGCATTATTCTTAGGTAGCAATAAAATACATTTATTTTTGCGGCTTAATTTACTCATTAGCAATGTTCCAGTGTTGGGGTATTTTTTGTCTTAATTGAATTCTACTCAAAGCTGTCTGTTTTGTGTTTTACTATCCTGTATGTGTATGTTTAAGTTACTTTGCTGGGACTGCAGTCTGGTTAAACCTGTATTTAAGCACTATTTATATTCTGAGCACATTTCTGGTAAAATAAGTGTTTGAGATTTTTTTTTAAAGCCTCTAAACAGTATAGTTTTATTAGCAGTGAGCACCAGAGAAGGCACAACATGGATGAATGTCAGATGTAGACCACGGAACCAAGTCCTCCGTGCACTAAGTCAGAGCCGAACCTGTCCACTTTTGCGACTACAACTAATAAAAGCCTGGAGCTCCCTTTCAATAAATTTTTAATATGCAACAATCCTTATGTTTATAAGATTAATTTCTCCCAGGTTAGCCTGATTGATGGCTGGATTGTGGTTTCTTAAGAGCTTTCTCCACGAAACCCCCCAGAAGAGCTGCATTCCATTTAACTAGTGAATGTAAAAACTGGTAACCATGGATTCAGCCACCACTAACTGTCGAGAGCAATGACTTGTTGTAAACAATACAAATGAGCCAGGATAGCAGAAGCAACCAGACATGAAATGATTTTAATAGAAATTACGGTAAAGGTCATGTGATACTGTATCGGCTTGAATTCAGTGTTAAAGGGAAAGTATTTCAGTTTTGCAGGTTTGATTTAAATTGTGCGTCTCCACGAGCTTCATGTTTGCGTGAGACCCACAGAAGGGAAAATGAAGCAGCCCTTTGGAAATGCCTGTGCTTAATTGCACGTTACGGCTTAGGCCCTGATCCCAAAAATGTACGAGTAACTGTAATCAGTGGGATTATTCGCGTGCATAAAATTAAGTACTCGTGTAAGTGTTTGTAGGATCAAGGCCTTTTTAGGTAAGTTAGAAAGGGGAAAAAAAATATGTATTCTAAGGAAATAATAACCTGTCACTAACGATAAATCATAGAAATGCGAGTCTTTGTGCTGTTGTGTGGTTTGGTTGGAAATTGTTTGCTTGTTTTGATAACAGGAAAACAAGTTATATTTATCCGTTCGTTTTCAAATGTTATGACTTTCATTTCTCATCCACCATTCCTTAAATCCTCTTCCTAATTTATAGCCTCTCTCTTTTGGATAACTGGTACACCGGAGTGTCAGCTATTATAATACAGCATGATGATAGGCACATGCAGATCGCATGAGCAGTCGTGTGTCCTATCTCAAGAATTTCCATCCCTACAAAATCTTTGCTGACTCCCAGCTGTCACATGGCTGTCACTCACAAATTCTAACCATAACCAAATCCTTTTCCGTGTGCATGCACTATTCAAGCCTTGCTACGTCCATGTGTACGCAGGCACAAATGTCCCTGCACTTTCTCTGTGTAAATTGGGCTCTCCCCAAGCCTGCTGCATTCCATTAATATTTCTTCATTAATTTGTTCTTGGGTGCAACTTCCCTGTCATGCCTCTGCTAACCACACGCTCTTTTCAGAAGGAACCTGGAAAAATAATAGCAGTTGGTCAGAAATGCAAACAAAAATAACTTTGTGCTTTGTTTAATATAACAGTTCAAATCAGTATGAATCTAAATTCATGACTTCCACAGTCCCCTAAACTGCTCCAGAATTTTAACTCTTAATGTTCCATAGGCAGAATCGTCACCTTGCAGCATATTGACCTAAGTGTTTGCGTATTTGCTTTTCATAACACTTACATTATTTGAAAAATTAGCACTAGGTCTAGTCATAGACTGTTTAAAACCAAAAGTATTTTAAATAATTTTTTATCAGTCTGTTCAAGCTGGCCAGCCTCTGTCAAGCTTAGGCTGCAACTGAAAACATGCCAGTAGATACAGGACAAATCTTGCTTTCCTTGTTCTGAGATGACTTGTCAAAATGGGTGGGTTTGCTTGTATGAGTCAGAAAGGTAAGATTTAGTTTATACATAGATTAACAGCAGGTCACTCACTTCATACAGGCAAAAATAGACTGACTTCTACTGAGAAAAAATAAAATAAATAAATAAATAACACCCACAACTTTGAAAAGTGAGGGGAAGGAAAGCTCTTGAACAGGAATATATGAAAAAAAAAGCCAAATTACAAAATATTTTCTATTGTTTGTTTATGTCATTGTTAACAGTGTATTGGGGGTGGTGACAGAGTGGACATTGCTATAAATTAGACCTATAACTATACTAAATTTTTACCAAAAAGGTAAAGAAGGTGAATTGATGGAAAAGGTACCATCTTAACTTTGCATACACAGCACAGCAGGGATCCAGAACTGAAAATAACATGTTGATGAAAGCAGTGAGACTTGAGACCAATATCGAAGTGACCTGGGGAAAGTACACTGGGCTCTTTACCATGGGATCATTATGAACTCTTAATAATTCTTGCACCCCTTGAAAAACAGGTGGGGGAAGTAAGGATCAGTGCGCCTGGCAGAAGAAACCAGGCTTCAATCTGGAAAAATAGTGAAGTATTCAGGAAGGAAGGATCGCACACTGCTTCCATGAACTTTGCTGGTATGGGACATTGGGTGGTTTTCCTTTGCTCAAAGTATCTTTGGCATCATTGCAATCTGTGACATACGTGCTTGTTTACTCTCACGTATTTTGCATCAAATACTGATTTTGTAATGTAAAACTTTCAGCAGCTAGTGGATGAGCTCCCAGAACTCTTTCCCCATCCGCAGGTAGGAAGAACTGGGAGGCAAGTCCCCGTTCCTCTCACAGTTTATGAAGTTCAGGTGTTGTGTTGGTGAGTGCCTGCAGAACACTTAGACCAGAATTCGCATTTGAAGCAAAGGATTTGAATCCCAAAAATAGAGACCCTAGTATTTCACTTGAAGTCTCAGTGAATGCAGTAAGGCAAATGTTGCAATGCTAGGTGGAAATATTTGGGGACTAGCAGAAATACATACTATTAAAATAATTGGTAATAATTAATTGTAATGTCCCTTATAAACACAGTAAGACAAAATAATATAAAGTTGTATTTTATGTTTGTAATCCTAATCTATGATTTTTATTTAAAGACTGCTTTTATCAATTAGATAGCTTTTAGGCATGGAAATATCACATCAACCATTCTGTCAACAAAATTCAAGTGGTGCAGGAGATAGAGATTAAACTGGTGTTTAGGCCTGCTCAAACTTTACTTCATTGTTGAAAATGCCAGTGGTGGTGCAGGTAAGTGAGAAATAATATGGGAGTTCATGTCAGGTGGACTCCTGGCTATCAAGAACTGGACTGAAACTACTGAATTTCATGAAGCATAGCAAACTATTTGGTCACTGAGTGACAGAACATTGTTCTTTAAATTATTAACTCTGTGTAAGCAGTACAGTGTTTTTCTAAATTTCCATTGGTTTCTAGTTTTACTTCTTAGCTGATGTGGGTAAGTGAAGCTTTTTGAGGACTCAGTCTTTTGGACATTTCCAAGTATACTTCTTCCCATGGATTATCAAAGTCCTATGATTTATGGGTTATAAAGTTCTCCAGGTCAGGAAAACTTTTGTGGGGAGTAAAGAGAAGACTGTGTTCAGAATCAGGTAGATGAACTTGTCATTACATTTACGTGACTAAAACACATCTTTCATTATTCTGCATTATTCCTTTGTACAGAATAAGGTTGTTCTTTGTGTATTTTAGTTTTAACAGAGCTAGACTGTCATTGACCATGAGCTTTTGCATGCGTAGACTCTCTTCTTCCTGGCAGGGCTTTAGGCCCAGATCCACAAAAGGATTAGATGCTTTAAGTGGGACTTAAGTGGGATTTAGGCATTGAAAGGCCAAACTGAGATCCTCGATATCCCCGCTGAACTGCCACCTAACCTTAGAAGATGCCTAACCTATTTGAGTGTCTACATTTTCAATATCCAGCTTTCCCAGGTGGCCAGAGATCTGCTTTGGATGTTCTCAAGCACTTCCATCCTGACAAGGTTGAGCCTCTCTGCTCCCATCTTTTCCCCCGTGTCCTGGCAGACTTCAGAAAGCACGAGCTCCTCTTGCAAAATGGTGGCTCTCTGTGTGTGATGTATCCCACTTTTTCCAATTGTCCTTCTAGGGAAGGACTCTTCACAAAGTTTATTTCAGGAGCAGCCTGGGAACCTTGAAAAAGATGTCAAAATGGAGAAATCTGAGTGTTGCTGTATAAGCATATAGGTCCTAGAGTAGAGGTGAGACTTCAGATGCAGCGTAGCCTTCTGGCAGTCTTGGACTGTTCCCTGCTTGGTGATGGCCACTCATGAATTTGCTGCCATGAGACTCAGGAGCAGCTAACAGGGCTGAGGGCTCATTTGTACAGTCAGAGCCTCTAAAAGTTGGGTACTGGGATGTAAAATTATTACTGCACCTAGAGGCTTCCTTGGAGAATGCAGGCCTTTGTATTTTGTAACAGCAGTTGTGAGTGTAGAACTTGTTCAGACTCTTCTGTGAGGAGTCACACAGGATTGCACCTGTCAGTGCTACGTGGCAGATTTTAATTTTTCTGAAAAGTACACTTGTTAGGGTGTTCTGCGTGCAATCCCAGAAATAATAATCACTTTTTAGGACTGCAGTCTCAAGAATTTCCTCGAGCCGTGGCTGGACTGATAGCTGTCTCGCTTTGCAGAGGCAAAAGCAAATAATGTCTCGTTAGTAGCTGACTAAGTGGTCCTGTGCCATCACTTATTTCTTAGCTGTACTCCTGACATTTTGTGTGTTCTTACCCATGTCTGTTGTTTGTTTAAATCCTGCTCAGTTCCTTGATTTATCAGTTTTCTGTAGACTTTTGTTCGAGTAGTCCCAAATGCTATCCCATTTCAAATAGATGCAACCTTATCAGCAAATAGTCTTTAATCAATAACCTTAACTCTTTCCCCTAATTCTGCATAGACTCTTTTTGACATTGTATTTTTTTTAAATCTTGTATATAATTTAAAAATATCTGTGAGGGGACGGTATTTAGGAAATCTGGTAGAATTTCTTCTGAATCATTTAATCTCTTTAGCCAAAAGATGTATAGGGGCTTGCTCTTCCTTTTTCTCCATGTTAATAGATATGAGCATTTTTCTTTTTCCCTTTTTCCTTTTTCTTTTTCCTAAAAAACAGTACTTTTTCTTGGGGAAGTTCCGAGTTTTCTAATTTGTCGAAGATAGCTGGACTACTTATAACCTTAATATTATTTATTGCTATTTCAATTTATGTGCATGTGCAATCTGATAAACTGCAATGCAGAGCCTAAAAAATATATTTTTTACACAGGTATAGCCTAGAAACTATGCATTTAGATGTACTCTTTGAAAAACTGGAAACTGCAATCACAAAAATCCTATATGCAGTGCACAAACTTAACATCTAATAATGATTGTTATGCATATTTCTTACAAGAACATGTCATGCTTATATTTAGGTAGATAAAATCTGCAGGACTGTCTATGATAATGACATCTTAATAGCTAAGAGTATTATTTATGTATTTTTAAAACTAATACAGGGAGATCTGTAATGGAGTATGTGTTAAACCATCCTGTAACTTTCAATCCAGTAGCTTTGTGTTTTCAGTATAGCATGCTTGAATAATGACACATTTATTTTAGTATAATGCATATAAACATTGGCTCCTAGGCACATCTTTCATAATTTCAATTGTATTTTTGAATTATTTGTCATATAATCCCACTATGGTATTTCAAGGACAAACAGATTCATAAAGTTTGTCAGTTTGTGAGTGTTTCTGGTTTGCTGTTTTACCTCTTTCACTGCAGAAGATTTGCTCCTGGACTTCCCTGAAGACACCAGCATACTACATAGAGCACAAGTTAGATATAGCATAGTAAGGTAATATAAAGAAACCTATTGCTGTCCAATTGCAGGAGGGAGCTGGTATTGTGAGTGTTAAATCATAATACATAATGAATGTATGACTATTATATGTAACCAATTTTAGGTATAGGAAGTTCAGCAAATATATTGTGTCTTGGTGGTTGCCAGATCACTTGCATGTTTACTAAATCCTATATACAGCACTTCCGTTTGCTGGGTTACTCATAGAGCTTTTAATAGTCAACTTAATTTTAGTTAAGGTTCAGTTTAGTAACTCTTGCAATTAGTGGAAAATATCGCCAGCATTCATTTGGTAAACCATATTACTATGTTATGCATGTGCACAGTACATGCGGAGGTGAAAGATAACAGATCGATTCGTATGGATCCCGTAGTCACTGGCTTTTAAGGATAAATTATAGAACCTTTTAATTATTGGGGGTAATCTTGCAGAAAATTGAATCTTGAGTTTGCATGTGTGAGGAAGTTTGGTCTCCCTTGCTCACCATAGCTTCCTAATCCCGAAAGCAGCTCCATATACTTGGATCCCTGGTGACCTGTCAGCCTGTGCATTTCACATTGGTGCAGGTGAAATGCTGTTTCTGAGTAGGGCTTAAATACATCGTAAAAGCAAGAAGTCTTATTTTCAAGGCAAGGTTCTCAGCTTTGTAATGCTTTCTTGCTTCATCTCTGTGGAAACAGCTAGTCTGTTGCTTGACTCTTCTTGGACATTTTTGTGGTTTTTGTTTTATGGGTACAGGCAGAGAACTGCAGGTGAGACTTGAGCAAGCCAGGTAACATCCTGCAAAGTAAAGTACCAGGGGCAATAGCAGTAACTAAGAATTAACTTGGAAACAAAGTCAGAGGTACAACATGACAACAACCAAATGCGTCAAGAGGATTTTTTTTTTTTTTTTTTTTGGAGCAAATAGATTAAAGCATATCTGGTTGATGTTGCTGGAAAATGCAGGCCTGTATGTTCCCAAGGATGGATACTACACGGACAATTATAGCGGTGTCTGTGTCATGTTGTCAGAGGTCATATCTGAATTAGGATTTCTCAGATCCATAACTACTCCAAATACAGTTCCCTCTGACAAAGTCAGTAGGAATTGTGTAACGGAGGCAGAAAGGCATATGCAGTTTGTATCATAATTTGGCTTTTGCTCAGAAGTAGATGCTGGTTACTTTTGTGTGGACTGGACTTCAGGAGCGCATGTCTCCCAGTACAGCAAGCCCAGGATCCTCTCTGTTGGGCTGCCCCATCACAGCCCAAGTCAATCAATGTCTTGAGAATGTCTTGTGGGCTCAGGGTCCTGCCCCAGTTAGAAATACACTGATGTAATCAAAGCTAATAATATTCTTTGCCATATACACCTCGTGTAGAGAAAGTAAGGCTGGCAATAGGCTCCTGTCAAGCTGCATGAAGAACAGGCAGCTGAGAGCTCTGATTTATAGGAGGTTGTAGTTAAGTGAGGATCTTTACATATGAAATCATTCTTCAGCTGTATGGAAGAGCATACAGGATGATGTCTTAGCTTCACTGAGATCAGTGGGAATCTGTCTTAGTATCTCTGTATATTCTGTATACTCCTGTGGTGCTCTTCTTGCCGGTGACAGAAACCCCAGTGCAGATTTCAGCAGAATCCTCACTGTCACATTCAGTATGATCTTTACAGGATGGGTATTGATGCTAGTAATATTACAGGATAAAAAAAATACTGCAAAGGACAGGGGTTTTAAAGCTCTCTATTTTATGTGTTGACACTGCTTTTCATTTATTTATTTATTTATTTATTTATTTATTGTCAGGAAGGTTGTCATGTCGTGTGTCCCCCCCTCCCCAGTTTTCTCAGGCACAGGATACTAAAGATCAAGACCCTGGATGCTAATTGTAAGAGAACCTTACAAAGTATTGGTATTTTTCCTCTTTGGAGAACTGTTTATTTATAAAATATTTGAACTCCTTAATAGGAAGGAGCTGTAAGAAATTTCAGGCAGTTATTCCTCTTTGACAAAATCTGTATTTAGAATTCTGTTAGTCTCCTTTATTTATAACAGAACCTTTGAATATAATTTCCAAGTCGTTCAGCTATGGTAAGTGATGTGATAATGAGGACAGAGTATAGGTCACAAGTCTGCAAATATGTGTGAGGAGGTGGTGAGCTTAACTTACCAGGTGAAAGAAAGGTTAGTATAGCAACTGCGTGAACACTTCAAAGCATGCAGCTAGTTTGCTGCACTAACTTAATTATCCCCGCTATAGATATGTTTGATAAACATATCTGTAGCCCAGATTCTGTTACCTAGCAGTGGGAAATAGCAGAAGGCTTCTGTTTGTTTGCCAGTTGACTTGAAGCCTTCCTTTATCCTTCCTTGTGTTAGGTTTTTCAAGGACTTTCCTGCCTCTTTGCTCATTTGATGAAAAGAGACCTTTCTTTTTAATGGTGGAAAATATTGTAAGGTGGGAAATGGTGTGTCCTGATGGGGATGGATGTAAAATGTTAAAGTAAGTGTAATAAGGACTTCATCCTATTTTAATAAAATACTGCCTGAGCCAAGAAAAAAACAAACTTCTATCACTCCTACTGAATCAACTGCATTCTGGTGTCATCACTGCGTCTCATCAAGCATCTTGCATCCTCTGTGCAATACTACAGGGTGTTTTTGAGCATCCCAGCATTGTTGACTTTTTCCACAAACAGCGTGATCTGGAATGCAAAGGAGCGGGATTACCAGCAGTACCCATCACGCAGAAATGCGAGATGGTGCCCTGTTCTTTGACACTAAAATGTGGCCTGCTGTCGGCAAGCTGTGGACTTTAATAGGGAAAGACAGTAGGGAACTTCTGAGCTTTTTAGTCCTTCTGCTTCTGGAAAGTCTGTTACACAGTGAGGTACAGTTTTAAAATGTGGTCATTTTTAATACCCTCTCCCTTACGTCTGGCTGACAGATTGGGAGTGTGGAGGGTGGGAGGAGGCAAAACAGACAAGCTGAGAACACAGGATGTATACATACATTAAACTGGAGCAAAACAAAAATAAATAAACTTATGTGAACACAGAAGGGGTCTGTTTTAAGGCCAGTCTTAACTCCTGTTTTAGATGGCCTGTGGTGAAAATCATTAGCTAAAATGGATGCTATTTATGTCTCCTTTGAACTGAATTTATGCAAACTAACTCATTAGCCAGCAGTTCTAACTGGAGAGAACACACATTAAATTTTGGTAGATTTTTGTTCTGAGCAACGCTATTTTCATTGCAAACCTTAGAAATAAATAAATAAATAAGAGAGCTCTTTGATACGCACGCTTTTTCATACACAGTTTATATTGGTTAGCTCTCTTGTTCAGAAGCCCATAGGCACTGATGCATGCTGAATATCATTTGTTCAACAGTGACTTAAAAATCAGAAACGTAGTCCCAAGTCTGATTTATACATGTAAATCTGGAATTTATCCACTCTCTTTTGAGGTGTTGCTGTGTGTTTCCACTTCCAGAGCATGGATCAAAACTTTTCTGTTGACTGAGTAGTTTTCTGATTTGAGAATGTAGGTGAACACAGGTATGTTTTATGGGTTTGCATTGCATTCAGTATGCATTTTGATAGCTCACACCAAAAGTAAGGCTTTGGGCCTTTCAGATTTTTATTTGTTCCACTTTGGGCATTTGAATTTTGTGAAGAAGCTGTAGTTCTGTGATGATTTCTGCAAGGGGAAGAGTACTACTGACTCTTGCCTGTTTCTAATAAACTCTTCGTGGTTTTCTGCTGACTTCCTCTGTGATAATACAGTCGCTTTCATTTTGTGTTGACGATTAGTAAACCTTTTCATCCCTATATACATAGGGGAGAATAAAAGTTTCGACAAAAGGCATTTCTAGTTTGATTATTGTCTGTTTTTGCTACTGTAAAGAAAAGAGGAACACGTGAAGTATCACTTGTAAATGTAGTAGCAAATAGAGCAACATTGAGAGCAAAGTAGATACATCATGAGCTATTACTTTTAAACACAAAGTGTTTGAAACAAGGTATTAAAAGCAATCAGGGGATGGAAAAATTAGGAAAAAACTATTGTGTTGTGTGTATGCATCTTTGTGTGGCAACTAAAGGAGAACTGTGTATGTACCTGGAGGTAGTGAGGTAGTTGAATGGAAAAAGCAAGTGCCTGGGGGTCAGGAGCAGTGGGTTGCATTCTGGCTTTTCCCCTGTACTCACGCCTCTGCAAAATATTTTGAGATTTCTGGATGAAAAGCATTATAAAAGAGCTAAGTGTTATTTAAGCCTGCTTAGTTAGACAGTAGGCTTTAGTCTGTATTATTTTTTGATTTGTGTGTTACATGAATAGTGTGTGAAACTGCTAGGAGAGGCTTTTGTTCTTGCACACTGGCTCTTTCCTCTGGCCTCTATTTTTCTGGCTTAATCACACGTTCTTGGGTGGTAAGGCATGCAGCATCTATTTGCCGTAAGGAGGTGCATAAATAGCAAGGATATTGAACCATGAACAACAAATAATTTCATGGGCAGTATTCTGGAAGAATACAGACCTTCTTGGTGTGGTAGTGTGGGGAGTGGAGGAATAGACACTGTCCCATGGTAGTTCATATAACTGGTACTTTTTCAGTGTCCGGCAACGTCCTCCGTATCCCTTCTCCTAAAAGGCCATTTCTGTCCTCCCCAGACAGTGACAGGAGACTAATGGCTAGCTTCAGAGCTCCATCCATGGCAGACCTGTATTTATTGCTTTATTAGTATATGTGTCACATAAAAGCATAAACCCTAGGGCAGGACTTGCAAGCTTTCACCATCACAGAAGGATCTCTCTGTAGTGTGATGCAGTGGCTGCAGCAGACCCCCTCTTCTGTGCCGAATTGGGCACAGAAGACGCGTATGGCAGTTCAAGCAGCATTTGTTGCCCAGACACTTGCTTTATGCTCTCCTCTGGGCTCAGGGCAGCAGGCTGGGTTTCTCCATGTCAATATAAGGTGGCTTGCTTAGTGCAAGAAGTGTGCAGTGTAGCTGGGGAGCTTGGGCTCTAAAAAATAGTCTGTAAATGTGAGCACAGATTTCTAAAAACAAACGGATTGCTAATCTGGAAAAACTGTGTGTTTTGTGTTAAAGGAAGTCTTTGAGCCACAAATAGATGGAAGTTGGGAACAGTATTGTAGGGAATTGTCACTATATGCCTGCCCTGTGATCTTCACTAAGCATCTGCTGTTTGCTGCTGTCCCAAACCAGCCAGTAAGCTGAGGTGGACCCTTGCTTTCATCTGTGTTGGTCACTTCCCAAGGTCCAGCAGAACATGAATATGGATATGCATGTGTGCGTGTATTCAGCTGAGTGGGCATTGGAATTTCCATGGAATAGATGGCAGCAGGGACATGAGCTGCTTCTCTTCATAATCTCTCTTCTAACAGTTTCTCGTAGTGTTTTCTGCCTGTGTATGAAAATGCTGTTGACTGTTTCACATTTGGGATTCAAGCAAATTCAAAAACCTTGTTTCTCTTTTGTTGCTGTTTGTCTATCTTCTGCAGGGAGAATGTGAACTCCTGTAATTCTAGCCCTTTGTATTTGTTTGTGTTCACCAAGATGCTATGTTTTCTATTATTATTACTTTGTTTAATTCATTTCTCAACTAGTCCACAGCTGTAAAAATAAGGCTGGGTTGTGGAAAAAAAAAAAAAAAAAGAGATGAACTAAACACAATGTTAGTCTCCTGTCACAGCAAAAATTGAGACTAGGTGCTTGCAGTGTTAATGTTTCATGGGGCAGGGCTGAAACTTCTCTTAGGTGTGGAACATGACTGTATTGCCGTAGTGAGTGGCAGGATATTATTTTATCCCGAAACAGAGTGATTTCACCTGCTTGTTTTTAAGGGACTGTTCCATCTCTGGAGCCTAGGAGCTTCTCTAAAATGCTATCTAGTTAATTTGAAAGCAAAATTGTCTCAAAAATATATTTGTCTAGAGTTTCCATGCTGCCTACAAATGTTTGATGCATGATGGATTTATTTTTTTTTTTAATCAAGCACCTGCTTTCTTTGCCTAGCTCAGTTATGCAGCAAGGTTGTTTTTACAGTACTAAGAAGTGAGCAATATATTCCATATGCCACCGAGCTTTGTAAAGAATCTTGCTGATGACAATTTCACAGCTGCTGAGAAATAGGCCAACCCTTCCCCATAAAGAGACAGTAAGAAGAAGAATATCTATTCCATTGGGATTGGCCATGAGTCCTCCCCAACTTCTTCCCTCTTGAAGGAAAATGCTAACACTTCCGAACTATGTAACAACAGATGGTGTCAGAAACCAATTTCCATTGCAAAGCCATTTGGTCAGGAAGTATCAAAAAGTGTTTTGGAACTGTGAAAATGAATTCTTGGCTGCTGGGCTACCAATGAGAATGAGACACGAAGCAACTGCTGAACAAACCCAAGAGCCTGCTTGGGCCTGAAAGAAATGGCTATGACCAAGCGTTTTAGAAATTAAAGCCTTTACATATGTAGGGTCTAGATATCAGAAGTGTTATATGTGTTATAAAAATCAAGCTCTTAATTTCTGGTCACCGATTGCTTGACCAACTACCAAGAAAGCAGCCTTCAAAATATGCAGAATGACCTCCAGCTGAGACAAGCTTAATATAGCTCCTACTGGCTTAGTCAGGTGGAACCTTCCCTTTTGGCTCAGCCGATTTGCTGCCCACAGACCATGAAAGTCCCAGGGCTCTGTTAACATACAGGGACACAAAATTAATGCAGAAACAGCACAGGCCGCTCTACTGATGGGTTACATCTAGGAAGTTGTGTGCGTCCACAAGTTGCTGCACACAGCAGGTTCCCTTGGTGATTTCTGTAGCTGACCAAATGCGCCTCTTCAGAGAGAGAGCACTCTGAGAAATATAATGTGTTCCTTTTAGAAGTGCACTGTAGATGGGTCTGTCTGTGCCACAACTCTCTGAAATAAACATCAACATGTTTTTCCCTCCAGCATTCCCATTGTGAGTTTTAGCTGCTCATATAGCTCTGTAAGTTGAAAATGGTTTGATAGAACTTCCCATAGATGTGGGACATAATGATGCTTGGTGAGCTATCTTGTTTTATGTATTCTGTTAGAAATGTATACCAAATTATACAGTAATGTCATGTCACCAGAAACACAGAGCAGATGGAAGTATCTTTCCACATATTGACTCATGTTACTCTGATGAAAGGAATTTGTTTCTCTCCTTCTGTCAAGCCTGCTAGCCTCTGGCAAAGGATACAACCCTCAGTGAGAAGAACTTTACCAATAATGTTCAAGTGACCATCTGACTTAAATATATTATCGTTGGCTGATATAGTTAGTCTGCATCAACAAAAGATTGGGGGAGCCAATCCTGTTTGCTGTGTTTTGTGTAACATAGCTTAAACCAAAAATTGTTGTTCCAGGTTGAGGAGACCTTGGGGAATAAACCCTTGAGGAAGTAAGAGCTCAGTTTTTATAAGGAAACTGTACCAGCTTCAAGGCCCCAGTATCTGTTTGGGAAGGCTGACATCCTGGGCCCTTTGGAGGTTAATCCAAATAAAGCAAGAGGGCAAGAGTCAGGTCTCTGACATGTACTTCTCTGTGGAAAAATGGCACCCCCCAATATGGTTTGTATGTTCCATGCGTAAGCTACCAAAAGCACCATCTGCAAAACGCCAGCAAAATCCTGACAAATAAAATAGCTATAGATTTGCTGTGAGCAACTGAAAAACAGATTCCTTCTGTGTTTCTGTTTGTTGTGTGTGGTATTTGTCTTGATGAGAGTGCAGTTCTCTGATGGAAAGCATGTGAAACTGAACGCAAAAGGGAGCCAGGGTAATCATTAACTGACTCACCTTCTGGATGTGACAAGTAATGAACCAGTCTGAACTTGCCTGGAGCTTTCTTTGGGACAATACCCACAGGGGAAACCCTCATGCACTCAAGTGAAGCGTTATCAAATGGGCCCTCTATTTTCCCCAAATGCCAGCTCTTTTCTGTCTTGTCTCTAACCACCTGAGGACATATAACTGCTGATCTCAGCATCCTAGCCAACATTTGCATCTCGGGGCTTGAGTACAAGATAGTCAAATCCCAAACACAGGCTTTTTTTTTTTTTTTCTCAAAAAAAAAAAAAAAAAAAGGATGCTTTCTGTATGTTCGTTTTTTCCTACTAGTAAGCTCCCACAACCAGGGAAACATTTCATCTGCCCTCTCAGGGATTTTTGCATTTGCAAACCTCTTTAACCAGCATTTGGCTCTTTCCACTTTCTTACTTTGATTTGGATGACTGCCTGAAGCACCTGCTAATGGCCTGAAGCGTTCAAGCCGAAATTTGCAGTTTGCGTACCACACACACTCAGACTGTTAGTACCTGCCTTCTGGAGCACCTGCTACTCTATTTGGGCTGGAGAACCTGCTCTCTACATGCTCACAGAAGCACCCTTCACAAAACCTCTTTGGGTTTCTCCTGCTGTCTTCCATTCTCAGTCCGTGCCATACCCTGGGCCTCAGCTTTGCTGTGGCCTTCAAGGTAGCATCTATATTTTTGTGGTTGTTGTAATATCCAAATGAGGAGCAGAGGTTCCCTAGGTACAAAGGAACCAGACATGTTGCAAAGGTAAAACAGTCATGGTTGTGATCTTAAACATTTCACCGTAGAATGCCAGACTGTGCATGTTTATTTGTCAAAAAAGGTTTTATAGGGAAATATTGAAGTGGAGACGCTAATTGGACTGGGTGAGTGGAGCAGGGGTAGTTGGAAGCAGAAGCCAAACTGGAATTCAGTATTCAGAAAATGTAGGAAACAGCACTGCCATTTTACAGAGGAGGACCAAAAGAAGCCTGAGAGGCCTGAGGAGTGTTCCTCCCTTTCTCCTGCTCCTGCTGCCTTTTGTGTGTTTTACACATTTCCATGTGGATGCTTCTGATGCCTTAATATAGGGGAGGCTGTTAGATTTAGTTTATATGCTGTATTTCATGAGGAAATCCTCCTCCCTGGCAAGGGACAAGCCTCCTGGAAGATCAAAGTGCAGGATATCAGAGGGGATGTCTTCCAAGAGGGCATTTTTTTAATTTTACAGAAGCGTTATCTTTTCCCAGACTCAGTCTGTGCTGAGGTTGTCATTGACACGGACCTTCTTTTTCCAAAAAGTTGCTTGGTTTCTCCATTAGAACAATGATGTTAGCAGTTACAGAAGCCTAAATACTGGCTTCCTGCCTGGATATTTACTCCCAGGTTACCTGATGGTCCCTTTTCCAGACGGCTCATCCTTCTCTCTACTGTACTGTATTTACTCATTCAGTCACACCTACCTTACATGCTAGCACTGTGTGTGCTTTCCCATAGGAACTGCAAAATATCTCCCTGCATCCCAGTGCTGTGAACTTGTGCTCCTCTCCATCAGAGACATCTGCTCGTGTAGAACTGGGCAGGGCAAGGACTGATCTTTCCTCCTTGCTGTCATTGGGTTGCCTCAAAATAACACTAATTAATTTTGTGGAAAGGAGAGTTTAGTTTGTTCCTATGATGGGATTGCTCTTTGTGCAGCTCTCTTGCATGCTATATTTAGGTATGTTTTTTGGAACACCATGTGACCCGAATCAGATAACTTCTGAACTACTAATCATGTCTTTGACACTGACACCCTCCATGGCTTTGGGGCATTTTATGGTTGTTTTCTTATATCCACAATGAAAACAGGAGTGCTTATGTACCTTCTAAAAGCTGGTGCCAGGATTAACAGATACTTAAGACATTGGTTTTATCTAAATATAATTTTGTTATTTCTATTACAATTGTATTTTTATTGTTTCTTAGATGTTTAATTTCAGAAAATTATTCTTAACCATCCTAGTCTTCCTTAATGGATCCCTGTTTAACCATTTCAAGAGAAACAAAGAGTTTCTTCTGGGTTTGTAGATGGAAATAAGGCAGATAGAAAAGAACTGCCCTCATTTCCTGCCTCACACAAACTTTCTTCTTTTGTTTATTAGTTGGTCGATCCAAGTAGATTAAAATCCCCAAACATTGACCTGAACATTGACCCCTCATGTTAGCTGTATCCCTTTTCTTAAAAGGGGAAGTTAGTTATCTGCTTGTTTTTTTCCTGATTCTTCAAGTTATGCAGCCAGACTTGTATCCTGTCATCATCCACTGCACAAAGCCACTCGAGCCCTGGGGGCAGCCAAACCAGCTTTGGCTCCACATCATCATGGCTTGGGTTTGGAGCCTGTCATCCATGGCACAGCATCATCTCTTTGTTGCTCATGTCCATAATTGCCACTTCTCATGTCTTGGCTTCAGGGAGCTGGGGTATCGGCATTTTTTCATCTTCAACTTTTTGCCCTGATCCCTTAAAGTCTTTTGATAGGCAACTGGATCAAAATGTCTTTTTGGTTTTCAGCAGTAGTGCAGGAGTATGGTTTCACCAGTTAGTCAGTCAGACAAAGAATAGGAGAAATTACAGAGATACTTTTCATCTTTTATGAAGCAGAAGACAAAGAAGAAGAGAATCTTTCTTTATTGGAAGGCAAATTTATGAATTTTAATTGTGAATACTAGCATTTTTTTCTTCTTCTTTCTTAAAAAAAAAAAATCTTCAAAATGAAATCCTTTGTCCAAGTGCTTATTCTTTTCCTCTTACAGTAGTAGTAAAAAGCAAAATGATACATACAACAAAGATCAGATTTGAGAAAAAAGCAGATAATGAAGTATCTGCCAGAGTGTAATGTGTCTGTCAGAGAGAAAAAAAAAAAAAAAAAAAAAAAAAAAAAAGAAAAAAACATTCTTGTATTTGAATCTCTGAAATGTAACTGCACCAGACTAGTTGGGGAAAATTTGTTTGAAGATGTATTACGTTCCACGATCAAATGGAAAAAATGGCACCTGTCATCATATTTAGAAAACAGCTGGGTAACATGGCGAAGTGCCATAGTCTCTTTTCACATGGCCTTTATGCTGAAACCATCCAAGCTCCATTCTCAGCAACTGGAGAAACCCTGTGCCTTTAAATGGTTACAGAAACATCTACTTAGGGGCCAGCTCTCATTGCAGCAAAGCCTGCTTCTGATGCTTCTAATTAGCAGTTAATGGATTATACTTTACTTTTATAACCAACCCAGCAGGCACTCTTCTATAGTATTTTTCAGCTATTTTTGGTAGAAGATATATGCATTTGTGCTGCTCTTTGTGCTGTCATTTTGAGCACAGAGAAAATATTAGGAATAAATCTCTATCAGAGATTATTTTAGCACTCAAATGCTTAATTTAAGTCCGATTAAACATTTGCTAAATGTATTTTCTTTTATCTAATGTCTTAGAAAAACAGTAATGTGTTAATTGCTCTATCTGATCTAGACTTTGATGCTGAATCTCCTAAATACATGCATTTTGTTAATTAAAATATTTATATACCTAATGAAAAGCCTTTTTTTTTTTTTTTTTTCAAAATTTGCAAACACAGCTCCGATATCTATTCATGTAGGAAAAAAGAAATGCTCATCCAGCTGAACACGGAACAGGTACATGCAGAAGCTTAGATGCTTCAGGAATTAGATGGGCTTGAAGAAACTAATGGCTTTTGTACTTAATTTGAGTTAAAATAGCAACAAGATTACTAGCGTTAAAGATTTTCATTGATGTATCTATGCATATATGCGTGTAGGTATATACACAATATATTTAGTATATACATGTATGTGCCAAATCTGGGCATATGCACGTATAGCTATGTTTAATAAATGCATTTACATAGGTATTATGATTCTAATATTTCACCCTCGGGGAATTAATTTTGGTGCCAGTTTCTAGCAGGAAACCCAGCTGCCTGTTGCTGCCTTTGAACCTGCTCTCTTCAGTCGGGCAACACTTCCAGTAGAACAAAGTCTGCCACAGGTTTGGCTGGGACAGGAGGGGGAGCTCGCACTGCACCAGCCAGGAGAGGGGAGGACAAGTTACCCAAGCCCAGGAAAAGAGGGGGAGCGACCACCAGCTGTTGTCAGAAGTAGGGGAGATGTGCCCTCACTCTGCTCCCACTTCTGTGGTCCCTCCACTGAAACGGAGAACTGGACTTCTCCATCCTGTCCTCATGTCAATAATAGGCTGTTATTGGTATCATTTGGTTCAAGCGGTAATTAATTCCACGTTATATCCATGGCTTGAAGCAAAGGAAACACAGGTTGCAAAGCTCCCCATGTGAAAGCGTGTTGGTGTTCCCATACTGACACAGCACACACTTTCTAACTACAAGGTAGGCACTAAACTGGTAAGGTCATGGTTGTTAAAGGCAGCGAGTTGCAAAATGCTATTTGGAAAAAATGCGGGAATTGGTATTATTTTTTACACAGGGAATACTGGAAAGGAAAGGAAGAAGGAAGAGTTGGGTAGTAGTATTCTGTGAAATAATACATGGCTTCTTGGAACTGCATTTTTTATCTTTGTACCAGAGGAGTGAAAGCTCCTAGGACACCACCAGTTTGGTGGCAGCATCCTGAGATCTGCATCAGCTCTGGTACCTTTTGCCCTCCCCAGCTTCATCCCTTGGCAGTTTGGGCCAGGGCAGTGTGAGCCTCATGTTGCAGTTGGTGAATTCATCAGGAAGAACTTCAGCCAGAAAAGTATGGCTCCTTTAAGCAGAGTTACCTGGTCGGACTTCTCGGAAGGTCAATGTGGGAAGTTCCCATAAAAAGCTGAACTTTCATGCTGGCAGTCAAGACAGATTAAGAATTTTTAAGAACACTTCTTTTTCTTCTTTTTAATTATATTAAATGCAGGAGAACTGTGAATAGGGTATTTTTAGATTGTGCATTCAAATATATACTATCATAGTATGACAGCAAATCAGAATTAAAATTCTTATCAAAATCCTTTTTTTTTTTTTTTAAGAAATGTACTGTAACTCATAGTGGAAAGTTTGAAGAGCACTATGTCATTCTGCATAGAAATTCTGCTCTTGCAACTAAATTAAACATCACTGGTTGCTCTCATTTAGATGAACCCTTTTGGAAGTTCTTTTTTTAAAGCCAGCGGATTGGACTTCTAATTTTAACTCCTATGGTTTATAATTAGAAACATTTCCAAACTTGTTTACAAACACCTGCACTTGACAGTGAGTGTCTGCAATTTTAGAAGGACTCACTTGTCACTTCCAGTGGGGGTTGAGAGGGCATCTGAGTTCTTTGTGTTCATACAGTCAGTTTCAGGACACTGGAACAAAAGCAGGTTTTTTAAAATAGGATTGCAAATATGCAATCTTTTGAGAGGGGGTTGCATGCAAATAGGTCTTAATAATGCCTTGTGGATTATTTCAAAGTCAGGAGGATTGGTGGTTAGTGGTCATTTGGAACAAGACTCGAATGAAGCTGGCATGCAAAGGAGAAATTCCAGTAACTAATTTTAGCAGTTTGGTCTTTATATTGGAGAAGATGGTGTACAGATTTTCTGTTTTTTTTGTTTTTTTTTTTTTTTTTCTCTTCTTTAAACATACTGCTTTTTTTTGCCAGCTGTCCTTCAGAAGTTATTCAGAACGAGTTTAAAATGACTTCAGGATACATCGTTGAGTTGGTTGTTTTTTCATATGAAGTTAGAAATAAGTTGCTAAACATATGAACATGCAGCGAAGCAAAAGAACATGGTTACCTTTGAGCTTGAGTGGGATGTGTGTTATACAAGTCTGGATGCAACTTCTTTGCAATAGGTGAATTCTCTGTTACTCATTGGAATATATATGGAATTAGCATTAAATCCAAGTGGTAGCCAAAATGTTCTATTAAAAAGTTCTGTGGCTCCTCATTATACTCTTTACACCCAATTTTAGCTGCATCACATAGGTTAACAGTGTTACTTATTAATTTCTAGTATAGTAGAAAAGCTTATCCTCACTAAAATTTCATGCTGTGTGGGAGGGTGGCAGGAAGAACACTGCAAATACGCTTCAAGGATATGGCAGTGCCAGTGGTAGGCTAAGTAGACTTGAGCGGTAGTGGCATAAGGTGTCCTATTGATTGCTTTATGCTCTTGTTGTTACTAATTAGTAGGTAAAACTCTGGTTAATTAGACCAGCCTGTTTGGCAGTTTTGTCCTCTACTGGGAACCATGGTCGATCTTAGAGAAACTGCAGGTACAGGGGAGGATTACGAGGCCACAGAGGAAAATGTTTTTTTTTTCTGGTTTCTGCTCTTTTGTTTTCCCAAAAGTACAGATTCCAATGAGGAATATATATCAGTGTCAAAGGATTATGCCCTCAGAGGTGCTTACTCTCTCTCAGTTTCACTGAGAGTTGATGCAAGTGGAAGAAGGCATTGGAATACCTTTGGGTAGGCATGGTCTTTGAAGTTAAATCTGAAGTCTGCAGCCTAGATTTTGTGCTTGACCCCTCTGCGGAGCACACAGCTTATACTCACTGGGGGGCTGTTCCAAAGCAATTGCTTACAAGTAAATAAACAGACAATTAAAGTAAGCATTTTGACTGCAATGTATAGGTCTGAAGAATAATCTTTTTTAGCTTTTTCCATCTGTAAAACAGTTGTGCCTTGTAACTGTTTTTCTGATATCCTATAAGGCAATGTGATTTTAACAAACATTCACTTTTTATAGCAAACAGACTTTTTTTTTTTTAATTTACTTTAATTTCAGCTGTAAATAGCTGAAGTTATGATGTTACTTACATAGTCCTCAGCATAATTTCTTAGCAAGTATGAATGCAATCAATAAATCACTTTGCAGTCATATTAGATTGTAACCATATTTGAAAATAGCTTCAAACACAGTTTACAAACCCCAGTGCTGTCAGGGTCCCTGCTGATGACAGTTAAAAATACCAGACACTTGCAAAATTGCTAATGATTCAAATATGACCATAGAAATTAGAATCAAGTAGAATTTAAAACCACTCCTCACCTAACTAGAAACTTAC
The DNA here is from genome assembly GCF_009819795.1 of Aythya fuligula. Classification (NCBI taxonomy): domain Eukaryota; kingdom Metazoa; phylum Chordata; class Aves; order Anseriformes; family Anatidae; genus Aythya; species Aythya fuligula. The sequence continues at coordinate 19,787,658 of NC_045561.1, read as the reverse complement.
ATTTTACTGTGAATTCTACCTGGAGATAGCGCTTTCCAAAGTGATGCACTGAGGGTAATGTTGCTTCATGCCAGTGTTATCAGTTTTCCTCTATTTTTGTTTGGTTGTGTCAGCTCTATGCCCATTCACCAAAGTGTTAATATGTAGAAATGTTTTCAAAAGGTTAGGGGAGGCTCAAAAGCAAGAACCACGCAAGTGTGAAAAGATCCACCTATCCAGCAAAGCCTCAAAAACATGCAAAAACTTCTTTGTCTGAAGTCTCAACTGACCATGAAATTACTCACAAGCATTGTCAGACTGATGTGATAAGAAAGGAAGACCTCTGTGGGGTACTTATGGAGCTATCTGATCTGTGCAAGCCTGACCAATTCTTTGGTATGAACCTTCGGATGAACTGGAGTGTGTGGTGCATACATGAAGGATCAGTTCGTGGGATAATCTGCCTGGCTCCTGTAGGGAAACAGCCAGAAACAACTCTCTTTTGGTGTATTTAAAGGGATATTGTATTCCGCAGAAAGTGGTAATTAAGATAAATGGAGGAGTTGTGTAAAGAAAGAAAAAGGGCTTCAGAGTTCTGCTTTGGTTCTTCTCACAGTAACTCTCATTTCAGGTAAAATTGGTTCTCCAGAGAACTACGTGGTGTAATTGAATAGCTTGAGTCATGGTATGCATAATACAGCAGCGTGACTTGGAGAACAGCTCATATCCAGGTACCTGGGTATATGAAGGTGTACCATTTACCATCAAACTGTAAGGAGAGGAAGCTCCAGAAGGCAGTATCTGGCTGTGGTTGGAAATTGGCCATGGATGTAAGGCAACTGCTTGTGTAGTGCCAAAGGGTGTTGATGTTGTTTCCCAGACCATGAAGTCCCAGCATCGAAGTTATGGCTCTGTCCCCAAAGCTGGAATGCACTGCAGACCCAGAGATGTAGATTCTTTATCCACTTTTCCCATAGTACGCAGCTGTAAACCATTTTTTCAAAGCCCATAAATAGATGTGAAAAATGCATTTTCAATAGGAGAAGAAAAGGTAAAGAAAATTGTGACTATCACTATGGCCTACTGAAAATAATCAGTAACTTAGCTTTTTACAGCATCTTGTTTTATTACTGGTGAAGAAGTTTTCTTTAAGAAGCTGTTTGATATTTCTGAAGTAATACCATGCCATAAAAATATGTATTCTTCATTCTTAAAGAGACTATTACATCCAGTACTTCAGCTGAAGGGACATAGGTCAAATGTGTATGAAGTGAAACTGCTTCAGAATAACCTGCCTTGGTTTAGGGGACAGTTAATGATAAATTTATTTTCGTGACCCGTCTACAAAGTATTTGTATACTAATTAGGACCTATTTTGTGGACAGAGCACGTGAGCTTGTAAGAAACCCCTTTTACAGGATGGGAAGGGCAAGGGGATTTTTGTCCCTGGTGAGCGCAAACCCCATCTTCTTTACAAAGCATCACTGAAATATGTGTACCATTTCTGAGTAGTGTATGAACCTTGGCTCATCTGGACGTGCTTCTTAAATTGGCTCACTAGAGTAGTTGTAGCCAGCTAAGGTGCTCAAAAACAGAGCACCGGGAAAGAAACCGAACTGACTCAAACTATAGTCATAGTTTTTAACTTTATATAATGTCTTTCGCAATTTAGTAGAAAATTGCCTTTATGACAAGCAGCAAGACCTGTTGTGTAAGTAATCCAGCCACAGTGCTGTTTGGTATCTTGCTTTTCCCTTGAACATCTCTGCGATGTAAGGATTGAAGGAGTGAGTGCCTGATGCAGCTTCTGCCTGTCTGCTTGGTAAGTCATTTGAATCTGTCTTTCTGTACAACCACTTTCTAAGTTGCTGAGCAAAAATAAGGAAATATTTCTCAGAGTTCTTTAAAAGAGAGCTGCTAATCAATTTTTCTTATTATTTTATGCCCTGTGATTTTTACACCACCCCCACCAGCTGGTTAATCATGCAAAAGCTGAACACTTCATTAGCCAGAACATGTTTGCCCATGGGCATTTCTGTAGTAAATTAGTTCTTTCTATTTATACAGGTAAGTCGTGGCCAAAAGTCTTTAAGGTGCCAAAGGTAAGGCTTCGAATTAATTCTTTTTCTGAGTTTTCAAGAGAACTAGATTTAACTTTGAGCGCTGTTGATTTGAAATTACTTTTGAATTAAAGATTGCATGGATAAAAAAGCATTCTCAGATTGGTGCAAAATACATTGTGTCTTTCTGGATCTCTAATGTGGCCATTCTGGTACTGCCTTCCTTGAAAAAAAAAAAACAACAAAAACACATGCATGCATCCACCCCTGTGTATATATACACACAGTATATACATCTCCATGCACAGACTTTGTTTGAGGGGCATGTGGCATATTGACCAGTGTTTTTCCTTTTTTACTCTTTGCCTTTTAAACTATTAATTGAAAATATGTGGTTTGTAGATGCTTTTTTCTCTCAAATCAAATGGTACCCTCTGAAAGCCTAGTTTAGCTCGACAATGAATTTAGCTTTCAGGCTTTGGCCATTGCAATATTGTTTGAATGCCACCATTTCCTGCAATCAATGTAATTTTATATCTACTTGGAATAGAAAGTCAAGATGGTGATTGCCTTAATTTAACTCAGTGTTGGATTCATTAAGGAGCTGATCCTGAATTCCTTTCAGATCAAAGTCTGTCTTGATTTCAGCAG